>NC_056728.1:659517603-659560103 GCF_019279795.1 Protopterus annectens
TTTTCAAAGTTCAGAGTAACAATTTTCCTGCATAGAGGAGGCTAAAGTAAATATTCATCTAGGCACAAGGTTTACTAGTTTCTCAGAAAAAAAAAAATTAATCATCCCAGAAGAGCATATTTGTTAACACAACACAGGGTCCTCCTTCCACTTTAAAGAATAGCTTTATGTCTAGAACTGTTTAGCAGTGAGTTTAGTAATTATAATACTTAAACAAGCTTTTAGTTTTGGGTGGGAAAAATGCAGATAGAACTTTTCTAGGTAATTTTACAAAAAGAAAATATTTTTTTTTTCTGGAGATAAAAAATGAAACTAAGGCAGTGCACTTTCAAGGGAGGTCACAAAAATACAGTTTGTACAAAAATTCTTTCTTCCCTCTGAAAGCCAACAATGTAGCACTCTGGAATATGTATGGTATAAAACCATTCTTTTAAAACATCTTTCTCAGAAAGTATAACAGGAATATTTAAAATGAACACCAAAAAACATATGTCCTAGTAGGAAGCATGGCAAATGAAATAAAAATGTAGTTAATTTCTTTATAAAAGCATTAGCAAATGCATTCCAACATTGCATAAATCCTTCATAGAAGATTGTTAAACAAAATGTATTTACAGCCAATGAATGTGTTAAAATAGGCACACACACACACACACACACACACACACACACACACACACACGCACACCCACACCCACACCAACACGCACACACGCACACGTGCGCACACACACACACACACACACACACACACACACACACACACACACACACACACACACACATTTATATATACATACACATACAGAGTGAGAGATCTGTTCTATGTATCTGCTCCATTCTTTCTCAGGCTCCAGGGATGTCTTCCAGATTTTATACAGCCGGGGCAACATCAGCTTGTTTTCCTTCCCTGAGTTATATCATATCTGGAAGCTCACAATGTTTTCCTTATTCCAGGAATGAAAAAGAAAACAGTTTTCTGCTGCATACTTCTCTGTTTTATTTCCCAAGACGTACCTGCTCCCTGTCTACATTGGTATGTATTAATTGGGATAGTTAAACTTTATGAATGTCTGTAGAGCAGGAGTGTTTGCGTGGGGGGAATACTTTGTTTAGTGAAAGAATCATACTTGATCTATTTTCTTTTAAGGCTGTAGTGTAACTTTACCTTAGAAGGTAGACTTAAAAATAAGTCATATACGTTATTCAAAACTGCAAAGAGGTACAGTAATGCAATATGCCATTTAACTTCAAAAGCCCTTCCTCACAGCATTAAATCCTTGTGTCAAAAGGGAAAAATCCTTAATGGATCAATTTTCTGGTCTTATTAACTAGCCTTAAGTGCATTTGTTCCATAAGTCACATTCATAAAAGTGACTGGAGAAGAAATCATTTCCTACATAAACAATTTACAGGACATTGAGACTAGAACAACTTTTACTTCTTTGTATTGAACACCTAGCATTCGCTTATACAGCAGTTTGCATATATTTCCTATTTAATATTGCCTATAGTACTGGCTGTGAAGCTACCTAAAAATCAGTTGTCAGCTCTGAGAAGTCATCTAAAAACCATTTGGAAAGTAAAATGTTATGAAGCTGCTCAGTAAGATAGGCCTGGAAAAAGCATGAGATATTTAAAACAAGTGAAAGAACATTTCTGTTATAGTGCCACTATTTTTGCAGTAATACCAGTGGACACTGTAGACTAATATATAAAGCAAGTGAACAAGTAGATAAGTTAGCAGCCCTAGCATTAATAGCAGATAAGAAGCCACTGAAGGCAAGACCCTGGTTTAAGAATAATATACCATATGAATATGTATTCCCAGGCTTAATTCCATTTAAACTAAGGGGTCTTATAATGTAACTGCCCTCAAAGAAACAATGTTGATTCTGGTAGACAATGTACTAAAAATGTTTATTATGCTGTGAACAAATTTCAACTTGTAAGGCTTGATTTAGTTGAAAGATATATTCACTATATATGAGGTTAGTTACACATGCTTACTATATTATTTGCCTCAGTTCAAACTAGCACATACTGAGTAACTACACTCTCACATTATTTATATTACAGCAGAATAAATGTTGCAGTTAAAAAAAAATGTGCCTCTCCATTCTTGCCATATAACTGTCATTTCATTATAGGTCTTTGAGTCTTTGAATAATACAAGACTTTTGCAAACTTCAGACTGTTAAATTTATAATCACAACTTTTAAAGACTAAAGACTGAGTTAATATTAAATCAAGCATTCTAAGTAGCTGAATAACAGCACATCAGACTCCATCATTATACAATTATACCCTAAAAGTGATGTTAAGAAGGTTTCTTAGTTAATACTGCATTAGTTCTTGGAAAAAGAAATATCAACATTAGTATCATGGTAAAACTGATTAGTATAATTTCAAAATCACAAATAAATAATAAATAAAATATTAAAACTCCAATAAAACAGCAATATGTAAAAAAAGAAAAATAAAGATTTAACAAGAAGGTCTGACTTTGTAAGGGCCTGCCAGTAAAAAAACTAACTAATTAACTGACTAACTAAAGAGAAAGAGATGCCCCAGGATTCAATAAATTCAGTTTAGGATCAGTGTGAAGCCTACACAGAGTTTACATTTGTGCACAGTGGTGCAGGGTGAGTGGCAGCATGTACCATCATACAATGCATATTAATGTCGCACACCATGTCTATTTATTAATTTATTTATGTATTTATTATTGATTGACATTTGTTAACCACATTGGTCCAACTGTGCTTGTGGCCCATTTTCAGTGGAGACCCAAGGAGAAAAGGTCCATGCACAAACAGTTTACAGAAATTAAAACATTTCATTCAAAAGTGTGACAAAAAATCAGTTAAACAAGAAAGTTAAAAATACAAAGCAGTAATACATGCACAAGGTCTATACACATCATGTTTTTACAGAGTAACAAAATATTTACATATATACAACAAGTATTTTGTCCAGCAGTGTTGGTTGATAGCGTTTAGTAAGTATCAGACTGGTGAGGTACTTGGATGAAAGGGGAGGGATTGAAAAAGGTATGTAAGAGGGGTGAGGGGAGCTTAAGTTGGTGCTTGACAGGTGCAACTTTTGGAGTTAAATAGATTAAGTTTGAGTTTTTCTTTGAAATGTGCTGGGTGGATGATTGAACTTATATCAAGTGAAAGTTTGTTGTCTAAGCAAGGTTTTGTGGTTGGCAACAGCATTGCAGGCCAGGAAACCATGTAAGCAAATGTGAATAGCCATTATGTTTAAAGCAGAGTACCTACAATCTGTGGATTTGTGCAGTATGCCACAGTAATCACCAGGGCTTCACAGATAGCTGTCAATCTGCTAGTGCAACACATCTGCACAAAGACCAACATAATGCAGGGGCAACTGAACAGAAAAAGGCATGTATCTGACATAGATTTTGCATGGAAACGTGGTAGAATAAAGCTTAAACATACCTCTCAAGCTCTTAGAACAAGAAATCTGGACAAAGCTATAAATAATGGGGGGATAAAGGGCCCATAATACAGACAGATTCTAATATTGTTCTTCCAAACTTAGAAAGGTGGTAGAATAATAGGTTGTACCGTAGCATGAATTTCCTGTAGAGCATGAAGTTTGAAACTCAAATGTCTGTCATCAGTTTCTGACTACAATCCGCAATGGCATGCCAATGAATTGCCAGGAAACCAAAATATTATGAGGAAAAGATCAATATCAGGAGAGATGAAAGGTATGAACTCAAAAGTATATAACATTGATTTACATCAGTCCTGAGATCATCCCAGTGATATGGCATAAAGCCACAAATTTGATAAGGAACACATCTGAACATCCTAGTAATATCTGGATAGTTGAGAGGTATGACTGCAAAGTATATGGTGCAAACAGAGTATAGGACAGTATGTCTACAGTGCTGAGTATTGTGATATCCAATTCCTGGCATTCTGTACTGAAGCTATGTAAATGATCTGTAAAATAACGTGGACTATCATGTAAAATGAACACTCAGAGGAAGTCTGTGTACTGAATAGGGACACACAGATGAATCGTAGGAATGAACACAAGGAAAGAGGCTAGGTGAAACAAGCTAATGTACAGCAGAGGAGGGCATATAAATGGAAGATGGTTGTAGCAGCAACACCAGTTGCATATTTATATGGTAGAGTAGGAACTTTTTAATATGATTGTCAGGCAAGGTAACAGAACAATGGGGGGGATGTCTGTGTGAAATAAGTATCCTTACATGAATAATGCAGAGGACATTTTTCAGGGATCTGACATACAATTCGGGTAGGGTGCATATTGTGAAGCCATGCAAACTTATATGACTGAATATGAGTGTACTCTCAGCTGAGGTCTCAGTCAAGTGGACACAGGTAAAGGCTCATGGAAAACATTAAAGGAACCAACTTTAATCATGGAAAACATCATAATAATATCACCAGTAATCCCATGCCTCTGACATAACATATCTGATTTAGAGTGATAAGAGATGAGTCTACACACACACACACACACACACACACACACACACACACACACACACACACACACACACACACACACACACACACACACACACACACACACACACACACACTTGAACAACTATGATGATACATCCACACTCTACGAGAGTAATCATGCACACTGTCCTGGCACAGTAACATCTACTAGAGGTGTTATGAGGGACACGCAATACCTGTATGTGATAGTATGAGAAATACAGGCTAGCTGACTTGTGTGCATAGCATACATATATGGCACAATCCACACTATCATGAATGACATACATGCCATTAATGTTATCAAGGACCTATGTATGTAGTGTGTGCATAAGCAGAACAGGTAGCATGCATGCATATGGTGTAACAATTTGATTAGTGTTCTGCACCATCAGACAGTCATGAATAATTCACAGAAAGAATAGCTAGGTATGTCCAATAAACTATGTGACAGCTCACTGTGATAAAGGTGGTACAAGTCAGTTTCACATCACAGGAAGATGTGTAGGGAGGTACATGAAGAAGGGTGCATTGTACGTAGTTATTGGTGTGATGAAGGCTGTGAACCATGAAGCTATTATAGCCTTGATGTGGATGTCTTTCACATACCCAGTACTTGTGTTACATTCAAAGGAGGAGTCAGCACTGTGACCACATGCTGGTGGATGTACCACTTACCATCTACCTGAGGACATTGGTCACATGCCTATTGGTCTCATTATAGGGTGTGATGTCCACATTACACTTGGGTGGCATTTGTTTCCTGACTTAATAATTTCCCTCATGTTTCTTGTCAATGCAGACATTGCCATGGCTGTGGTAACATTTTTTGTCATGTGTTGATACGGACTGTATCATACTAATATCACAGTTGAGGTCAGTGATTGCCCACATTCCATAGTCCTTCAGGCAGCTGTTTGGATACAGTGTGTGTATGTCATGTGTGATGTCCATCACTTAGCTAATGAACAGGAAAGGGCCTAGCAGACAATCCTGATGTATGGACCTGATCACTTGACCTGAGATATTGGTCATGTCACACATATCAACATAGTGAAATGCCACATATGTGATACACTGGTTTACACATTCAGTGATATGCATGTTTATGGCCTCATATGACAGTGTTGATTGAATACCACAGTGTGGATTTGTGTCAAATGCCTCAACCTGGTCAAGTTCCACAAGATGATACTGTTGTCATCATGCATGCCCTCGATGACCACTTTACGGACATCTATCAGATGTAACAGACATGATGCAGCATTAACAGTTGATACAGGTCTGTTGCACACAGCTGGAATATTAGTGTAGATATAGAAGAGAATCATGATGACATGTTGGTCTACCTCACAGTCAAGGAGCATCAGGATGTCTCTATACATTTATGCATCAGGTGCTGTCCCCCCAACTCAGACTGATGCATGCTGATGTGCATCCTTTGTATGGGAACATAGTCCATGTGGAGGTTGTGTTGAAGTGTGTATTCAACAATATCAGAAGGTCCATGTGCTGAGTCATGCAATAGGCAATCTGTGATGTTGTCACAGCCCATTGATTCCATGTGATAGGCCTGGATGAAGATAAAGCAGTGCATACTGCCTATCATAATCTGGTCTAGGGTTTTGACACAATCCCCCATACAGCTATCATTGAGAAACCCTCTCAGCTGGGGATTAGCACTTACATCAGTAGATGGGTAACTGACTGGCTGAGTGACAGAACACATACTGTGAAAGTTGGTGAATTAACCAGGACCAGTAGAGTTCTGACTACTAGCAATCCCAGGCATCTGTGCTTGGCCTTTCACTGCTTGTACTCTATTTCTTTACAATTCTGGATAAAGTATATGGCCTTTGACATACCAAATTTGCTGATTCTTACATATTGGGTGCAATCATTGAGTCCCCCAATGATGATAACATAATTCTGGAAGAGCTAACACAGACATATAAATGGTGACAAAGATATATAATCTACAAATAAATGCAAAAATGTGGCTTTTAATATATTGTCTGCCTGAAAAGTGGAATTCCATGTTAATCTAAGCATTGATAACAGTACTGATATGCTCAAACTCAGTGATGTAGACACTGGGAACACATGTAGATAGCAATCTGAACGTCAACCAAGTGGCCACACTGGTATGGAAAACCTATGTTGTGGACATCATAATGCATACCATCATATTCAGATGTTAGGACTGTTCGGCAGGACTGTACTCGAACCTCATCAGATTATTAATAGAGTATAATACTTTCTTCTGCCTGTACCTCACCAGATACATGCAGCAGATGGAGAGACCACAGGACATTCTCAGCAAGATAACACAGGGCCTACAATCCATGCCATGATGTATGTGGATAGACTAAAAGCAATGTTACTGTAATCTGTCTTGTATAAGATGAGGTGACATCTGCCTGACCTCCAGGCCAGTATCTGAGCCTGCCCTGGTGAAAGTACTGCATATGTAAAAATCTGGCATAGATAATGACATCAGCAGTGTCTGTTGAGGAGAATATGGTAAGAACAGTGTCCCACATGCTAGTGTAAAATGCTCTTTGTAATGTCAAGCAAGAGCTCATACATACAAATACCCAGTGACTGCAGTGAGAAAAGAACTCCTACCTATCTAAGTGCACAGACTACAGAACTCAGTGCTTTATGCAAGCACCAAAGCAATGGTCTGACTTGCAGTGTCTCAGACAATATTTTATAGTTGACACCAGCACTGTCTATTGAGGAGAATATAACAGTGTCCAACAAGCTGGTGTAAAATACCTTCTGCAATGTCAAGCAAGAGCTCACACTCTCTCTCACACACACACACACACACACACACACACACACACACACACACACACACACACACACACACACACACACACACACGACTGCAGTGAGAATAGAGATTATAGGTCTATCAGATCCAAGAAAAACTTTGACCCAACTAAATTTCAACTTGAACTCAAATCATGTAACTGGACAAAACTAAAGTTCCTTCCCCTTGATGAGGCAGTGTCATCATTTAACAATTCATTCCTTACTATACTTGACTCGCATGCCCCTAAACGCTCAATAAGAATTAAAACTCAACTAGCACCCTGGCTAACAACAGACACCAAAACCAAAATAACAACTAGAGATAAAGCATTGGATAAATGGCGCACTACCAAACTACCCCTAGATCGTATCAAATTCCAACAACTTAGAAATGAGACTAAAAAAGCCATCATACTAGATAAGAAAAATTACTTCTACAATCTGCAACATAAACATCAGAATAACCCTCAAAAGTACTGGGCAGGCATAAATAAACTTCTCCAACCAGGCAAATCCACTACTCCGACCCCAGGAACATTATCTGACAAGAGCCAAGAAGAAATAGCCAATTCATTCAATACTTTCTTCACAGAAACCATCCAGTCATTAGCTAGCCAACTTTCTCCTCCCCACACTTCTATAAACACTATACCCAACTCACCACTCTCTTTTAACTTCCAGCCAGTGTCCACATCCTTTATCAGATCCCTTTTGAAAAAAACTGAAGCCAACCACCCTTTCAGCCGATCTTCTGCCGGCTGAATACCTGCAAATTGCTGCAGATGTCGTAGCCTACCCTATCTCAATCCTAATTAACAGAACCATAACCGAGGCCTCATTCACCTCAATTTGGAAAATATCCTATGTTATTCCACTCCACAAAGTAGGTTCATCCACAGAACTATCCAACTATAGACCTATAGCCATACTATCACCACTTGCCAAAATTATGGAAAAGTGCATGCACAACCAACTAATGCTCTATCTAACCCAAAATAAACTACTCACAGACTCTCAACATGGATTCAGACCCCATCATAGTACAATCACTGCCCTCCTCTCTTTTACTGAAAACATTAATCTTAACCGGAATAATAAAAAAATATCCTCCGCTCTCTTCCTGGTCCTATCAAAAGCCTTCGATATGGTAAACCATCAGTTACTTCTATATACTTTAAAAACCCTGTATCTAGATACTCCAGCCCTTGACTGGTTTCAAGCTTACCTCACTGGGAGACAACAAGCAGTAATGTGGCAAAACAAGCTCTCCTGCCTACTACCAAATACCATAGGAGTTCCTCAAGGTTCCATATTAGGACCTCTCCTCTTTTCAGTCTTCATAAACGACATCCAAACAGTCAACCCTGAAGCCACCTGCATTCAATATGCAGATGACTCGACTATAATATGTTCCAATGCCTCTCTTGCAAATCTACTAACTATCACCCAACATAGCTTCACCAAAGTCGAAAACTGGCTTGCCAACCATCTCCTGATCTTAAATCCAAACAAAACCAAGTTACTTCTCTTCTACCCAACCAATAGATATCCGACTGAAAACTTCACTATAAAATCCAATAATGGGACCATCATCTCCCCAGACACCTATACAAAGCTATTAGGAGTAAACATTGACAATAAACTCAGATTTGATATACATATCAACCAAGCCATTAAGTCAGTCAACAAGAAACTTGGGACCCTATATAGAATTAAAGCCTTCCTTACCCCGAATGCCAGGGCAGCCACAGCCCGTTCACACCTTTTCTCTACCCTACTATATGCCTCTCCTGTCCTCACTCACCTTAACAAATCTGATCTGGCTAAGCTCTCATCCTGCTATAATCACATTGCCAGGTTTGTTACAGGCCTACCCTACAGAACACACCACTGTACTAACCTGAAAAAGCTTGGATGGATAGAATTCCCACACCTTCTTCACCAGTCCCAACTCATAGAGGCCTTCAAAATCCATAAACAACCTGAGAATACCCCAGCACTAAAAAACTTAATGACTCCCTACTCCAATCTAAGCTGCCTTCGCTCAGCAAACAGACTCCTTGTCAAAACAACTAAATCTCTCAACCTAGGTGGTGACGTGCTATTTGCCAACACCACTGGTAAAATATGGAACTCTCTCCCAAATAACATCACGCTTGCAACTTCTCTAAGTCAATTCAAAAATAGTCTAAAACTCCACTTCAAGTCACACTGGCTATGTCCTTTCTCAAACCCAGACTAGCTCTGTGCCATTAACTAAAATATAAACAACTAGCTAAGATGATAAGTACTTTGTATACTGTGATAAAGAAATATGTATCCTGTCTAACTCTATGTCATTATACTGCCTACCGTCCTTGCTAATATGTTATTAATGTTACATTTGTAGTAATCTCAGAAATAGTAATGGCAGTCTTGTACTTGTATGTAAATAGCCTATGTTTTTGTTAAGTTCTTTCAGCTCATTTACTGTACCTAATTATCAATGTAACTCTGTTGGAGCTTTTCTCCCCGGGCCTCCACTGAAAAAGGACATGTATCCAGTCGGACCATCCCAGTTAACAAATGTAAAATAAATAAATAATAAAATAGAACCCCTACCTATCCTATCTAAGTACATAGACTAAAGAACTCAGTACTTTATGCAAGTAATATAGCACAGGTCTGACTCAGAGTGTCTCTGACAACACTTTATAGCTGATGACATCAGCAGTGTCTGTTGAGAATATAACAGTGTCCCACATGGTATAAGATGCTGTCTGTAATGTCAAGGAAAGGCTCTCTCACACACACAAACATGCATGCTTGCATGCACACACGGACACTCACACAACACAACCGGTTGACTGCAGTAAGAATAAAACTCCTACCTATCTAAGTACACAGACTTCAGAACCCAGTACTTCACACAAGCACCACAGCACAAGTCTGACTTGGAGTGTCTTAGACAACACTTTATAGCTGATAACATCAACAGTGTCTGTTGTGGAGAATATAACAGTGTCCCACATGCTGGTGTAAAATACTCTCTGTAATAGGCAACAGATCACACACACACACACACACACACACACACACACACACACACACACTTGAATGCAGTGAGAACAGAACCCCTACCTATCTATGTACACAGACTTCAGAACCCAGTTCTTCATGCAAGCAACACAGCACGAGTCTGACTTGGAGTGTCTCAGACAACAATGATGACATTAGCAACATCTGTTGGGGAGAATATGACAGTGTCCCACATGCTGGTATAAAATGTTTCCTGTAATGACAAGCAAGACCTCATACACACACACACACACACACACACACACACACACACACACACACACACACACACACACACACACACACACACACACACAGTTCACTGCAGTGAGAACAAAAAGCCTACCTGTCTAAGTCACAGTCTATAAAACACTGTAGTTTAATCAAGTAGTTTGAAAACAGTTGATGGTCCAGATGAGATCCTTATGGTATTCTAATTTTAAGTGGCTAGTGGTGGAGATGCAGTCCCCAACTTTGAGAGTGGGTGTTCTCTCAGTGAGCCAGTTGGCTTTCCATCTACTACTGTGTGGCTTAATTCCTACTTGGGAGATATTCACTAGGAGACATGAATGGGGAATAGTGTCAAAGGCCTTGGATAACACCACATAGACAGTATGTCCTGTTATCCCTCATCCATGTGTTTTGAATCAGTAGCAAAGAAGTCCACAAAGCTCAATAAGCAAGAGCTACACTTGACAAGAAGAAAATGGGTCAGGTCAAGTGTGTTGAAGGTCAGCTATGTCCCTGTGGATAAGGTCCATGTTGATTCCTTCCATAGCCTTGCAGATACAGGTTTTTAGGTGAATGGGTCAGTAGTTGTCATTTTGCATGTTTCCAGATTGATGTGCATTGTGCATTACACATTTGATATTACAGTTTGCAGTGTAGGTGATATATGTGTGAAAAAAAGTACTGAGACACCAAGGTTGCTGTGCTTGTAAGGGTTGCAACACATGGATGTAGTGTAAATATGTGACATACTGTCAGTTTTTAATGTTTCCACATAGTTTCATGTCATAGACAGAAAATGGACAGTAAACAGCAGTAATGCAGAATAACATCTAAATTTCCATAGGGCACTGAGCAGTGGGTTTGCAGGATGGTTGGCAAATTATATATGCTTGCAATGTCACAAAAGTTTAAAAAAAAGGTTATCCACCCTGTACTAGAACCCAGCACCATCTATACTCCAGTCCTGCACTTACACCTGCTGCCATAAGAAGAGTTACATGATATTCCCTAATTTAGCAATCATTCTTCAGGTTTCTGTGTTAACAGCCTTGCAGTGGTACTTAGCAGGTTTGCTCAGTGCCCAACAGAATTAATTGAATGTATAGGGACCCCTATGGCAACACACGGAACAGTTACAACCTTCTGTTGTGCAGCTTAAAACTCATTTTATCTCACTGGCTATTTGTTGATTTATTGAAATGTTTACCTGCTTCTCTTTCTTACACACACACACACACACACACACACACACACACACACACACACACACACACACACACACACTTGTGTCAGCCTAGGCTTCCTGCCCCACCACACACACACACACACACACACACACACACACACACACACACACACACACACACACACACACATACACATGCACACACACAATGCCCTGTGCAAGAACTGATGATAACTGTGCCATATCCTTGTTTTCCAACTTTTGGATTCAGGGAAACATAAGATTTGTGTATGATGCTCAGCGTACATAGGTGACTTAGTGCTTAGTGTATATATGCATTTGTGGTGTTGAACTGGTAATTTTACCTTTGATTTATATTGCCCTTTGAAAGTTTAACAGTTGATAGCATCAGCATTTCCCACCTTTACTGTAAATGATCTTTGAGGGTTGTGAAGTCAGAAACTTCAATGTGTATCATTACTTTCTAAACTCTCTGTTTAATAATTTTCCAGAACAAATGTATGGTGCTAACCTGAGGGCATGCAGTGATCATCAGTAGTTTTGTGAGGTGGTAGTCTTAAATGTAAAAGTTAAGATAATAGTCAAATAATTGTACGAATGTATTGTATGTGACATATGAAGATACTAATCTTATCTCTTTGTTTCTCTCATCCCAAACCTTTTCTCTCTCTTTTTTATTATTTTATTTTTATTTTATTTCATATTATTTATAAAATATATTTTTTGTGTATTTTTTATTTTAATTTATGAATATATAATATATTTTTATGTTTTTTTTATTTTATTTTATGAATATATTATTTTTATGTTATTTTATTTTATTGTAAAATATTAATGTTTAATTTATTGTATTTTCATTTTTATTTTATTTTTTTAATTTTATTATGTGTTGTCGAAATGTGCCCATGTCATCCATGTGTACCACATCACTAAATGCTCCACAGCAAGGCAGGCCTGTCCACTAGAACCATCTGCTTCCCTCCACTGGTTCCAGCACCAGTGCCCAGGACGTCTGGCAGCCAACCTGGCAGCACTCCCTCTGTTACTCCCACACTGCTTGCAACCTTAGGTAGTTCTGCCTTGGAGGCTGGTCCAGTGGTAGCCTATGGGAGCAGTGGAAATGTAGTGATTTTATCACCTATGCAGAATTGCCAGGGTTGGTGCATAGGGCTGTGCTCCAGAAATTTGGTGCAAGCCTATGATGGCTGGGGAGGCTGTTCTCCCTCATTTGGCATAGTACTATAAGGAGGAGAAGGAGAAGTCAAGCACTCCAGCCAGTGACAGAGTGAAGTTACAGTGATGAAAATCCAGTGGGTGTGAACTCAATTCTCACTGTCACCTAGCTTGACAGCTGTGGATTTGCGATGTCCCCACTATCACCCCAATCATGGTGTCCACCAACTTTTGTGTCCATCCCCATCCCTGCCTTTTGTCTTGATTGTCTTGTCTGTCTGCAATTGCTTCTTCATCTACCCAGCTTTCCTGACCAAGACATACCTGCTTCCCTTCGACAACTTTCCTCTCGCTCTCTCTCTCTCAAAAAAAAAAAATCCCTTACATAATTCTTCATTTTGCACACATGTCTTCTTAACACACTTGATTTGGTCCAATTGGCTATAAAACATTATTGTGTTGTGGTCACCTCTCTCTCTGGAGCTGACAGTCTGAATTCAGTTAATATTTTCCACATATGTTCACTTTACACTGTTAAAGAAATGGATAGTTATGGTTCTTTCCTACCTCCCTACTGTACATTCCAGCCCTGATTTCCCTTTGTTCTTCCCCCCTGCATGCTCCCTGATTCACCACTGTCCTGCCTGCACCATTTCACCTCTTTAATCTATTTTTGTGTGAAGGTGCACATCACACATTAATGCACAGCAACAGTGAATGGTGGCAATGTATTTAAAAGCTTTAAAATATTATATACACCTGTATTTGAACCCAGTACCATCTGACGCCAACAGTGAATTTATCAATGTGTTAACCCATATTGCTACAGAGTCAGTTATGCAACAGGTGTATTTCATAGACTCAGTACTAACTGTGATACTTTAGCAATGCAGCTCACATTTATGCACTGCTTAGATACACCCAAACATATGTAGCATGCATGCGTATGCACTTCAGTAACTACCGCACACACCCACTGCTCCCTGTGCTATGGAAATATATGAAATTACATATGGAAACATTACAGACTGAGGCTCTATCTGACAATATGTCACATATTTACAATATATCCATGTGTTGCCACCAACGAGCATCTCAACCCTGGTGTCTCAGTACTTTATCCACGCATATAATACCCACAGTACAAAATGTAATATCAAATGTGCAATATGCAATCCATATCAATCAGG
This sequence comes from Protopterus annectens, assembly GCF_019279795.1. NCBI lineage: Eukaryota > Metazoa > Chordata > Ceratodontiformes > Protopteridae > Protopterus > Protopterus annectens. Next base: position 659,531,799 of record NC_056728.1, read on the forward strand.
AAACATGCAGAACTACAACTATTGACCCAAATGCCTAAAAACACTTATCTGCAAGGGGAGGGAAGGAATCAGCATGGAGCATATCCACAGGGGCATAGGTAACATTTAACATACTTGACCCAGCCCATTTTGTTTTTGTCAGGGGTAGATCTTGCTTATTAAATCTTGTGGACTTCTTGGATACTGACCTAAAAGATGTGGATGAAGGATAACAGGACATACCACCTATATTGTGTTATCCAAGGCCTTATTCAAGGCCTTTGACACTATCCCCAATTGATGTCTCATAGTGAAGATCACCCATGTGGGAATTATGTCATACAGTAATAGAGGGAAGGGCCAGTAGCTCACTGACAGAACACACACTCTCAAAGTTGGGGACTGCACCTCTACCATTAGCCACTTACCATTAGAATACCACAAGGCTCTGTCCTGGGCCCACAGCTGTTTGCAAACTACATCCCTGAAGTGCAGGCAATGGTTGATGGCTTTTAACAAGTTTGTAGTTGGTTTGTAACTGGACACACTAATATTGAGCCCCACAATGATGGTAACATATTACAGAATGGGCTGTCACACAGAAATGACTGATGCCAAACTCACAGACTGAACCTTAAAGCACAGAATGCTGCATTGTCCCCTTTGGTAATGAAGTACCCCTGCTTATTATTATTATATACATAGCACCCCCTAAGCTCAAACACTGTGTTGTGAGACTTGGGAACAAATGCTGATAGCAATCTACACATGTGTCTATAGTGGTGACACACACAATCTGCATTGTACACATCATACATATGGGCATCAACAGGGTCATCATATCTCTGCTGTACTCTATCTACCCTTATCAGACCACTAATTGAGTACAATGCTCCCTTCAGTCTGTGCCTCACCAGGCACATGCAACAATTGGAGAAGACAGTGTTGTGCATGGGAGACTCCAGGGCTTCCAAACATGACATCCATGTAAAGAGTGAAATACCTGTCACTGTACTCAGTATCATGCAGGCTGCTGAGAGGTGACCTATGCCTGCCCTACAGAGAAGTCTCAGTCACTGCCCTACTGGAAATGCTGGACATCTGCAAATCAAAATGGTACAAGAATAACTTAGCACAGGGTTCTCAACCTAGAAAGTGACATAAACAGAACATGCTGGAGAGATAGACATATCCCTCAATGACCCACACTCTTCTGTAATAATCTCTCACTGCATGTGAAGCAGTGCTCCTCAATGACACTGTTCAAGCTCAACCTTGACTACTGACTGGGTGATTGTAAAGTCACATCTGGGGTGACAATTATGTCCCCCATGGATAAGGCCAGTTGGTGCTACTTACAAAATCACTCTACTATCAATAACCATCCAACTACGCTTAGTAAGTGTACATGTGTTTTTACACAGCTAGGCTTCTAAACACTGTATGACCATCAGGCTGCTAGTCTCCTATTAACCTATGTAGCTATGAGACTATGCAGGCCTCCCAACATGTTGTCTTCCACATGGCCTGCTGATTTCAGCTACTATAAGTTCACCTTCACTCTTATAAAAGTCAAACTTGTGCCATGGTGCTTGCATAAAGTACTGTGTTCTGTAGTCTGTGCACTTAGGTAGGGGTTCTGTTCTGACTGCAGTCAACTGGTGTGTGTATGTGTGTGTGTGTGTGTGTGTGTGTGTGTGTGTGTGTGTGTGTGTGTGTGTGTGTGTGGACAGAAGAGCAGAAGTGTGTATCCCACGGTTACTGCTCAAATACCAAGGATGGATGGTATTTTGATTCTTGCAGATGTCTACACATCAATTTCATGCAGCCGACCCAACATACTGTGTTCTATAGTCTGTGTATTTAGATAAGTAGGGTTTCATTTCTCACTCCTCTCTAGTGTGTGTGTGTGTGTGTGTGTGTGTGTGTGTGTGCATGTGTGGCATGTGTGTGTGTGTGTGTGTGTGTGTGTGTGTGTGTGTGTGTGTGTGTGTGTGTGTGTGTGTGTGTGTGTGTGGGACATAACAGAGAGCATTTTGCACCACCATGTGGGACTCTGTTATATTCTCTTCAACAGACACTGCTGATGTCATTAGTTATATCAAGTTTTTGGATATGCAGTACTCCCACAAGGGCTGGCTCAGAGAGTGGCCTGCAGGCCAGGTACAAGTCACTTTATCCTATACAATAAAGATTACGTTGGCATGGCTTTTAATCTGTCCACATATATCATGGCATGGTTTGTAGGCCCTGTGTTATCTTTCTGAGATAATCATGTGTTCTCTCCAGATGCTGCATTTATCTGGTGAGGTACATGCAGAAGAGAGCATTATACTCTTTTAGTGTTCTGATGAAGATTGACTACAGTGCTGTCAATAAACTTCTAAGATCTCAGTATGATGGTGTGATTTATAATGTGCACAACACAGGCCTTCAATAGCAGTGTGGAAACATGGTGGTCGAAGTTTAAATTCCAATCTATATGCATTCCCAGTGCTTGCATCTCTGGGTTTCTGCATAGCAAGACTTTGGTCAATGCTGTGCTGAACATAGAATTTCACTTTTCAGATGGATAACAAAACAAACACACATTTCTGTATTTATTTGTAGATTGTTTGCCTTTGTCACCATTCAGTTGTCTATGCTAGCTCCTCCTGAACTATGTTGTCATGATTGGAGGACTCAGTGATTGCAGCCAATATGCAAGAATCACCAAACTTGGTAAGTCAAAGGCCATATACTTTAGCCTGAACTGTTGGGAAATGGACCCCAAATGATGAGGGGCCAAGCAAAGATCCACGGGGTTTGCCAGTCGTAACAGTTATAATGGTATAGGTTGATTCACCAACTCTCACAGTATGTGTTCTGTCGTTGAGGCATTTATTTACCATCAACTGATGTAAAGGTTACTACCCATCTGGAAGGGTTTCTCAATGATGCCTGCATGGCAGATTGTGTCAAAACCCTAGACCAGATTATGATATGCAGTATCCACTTTCTTACCTTCATCCAGGCCTATCACATGGAATCAATGTGCTGTGACAACATCACAAATTGCCTGTGGCATGACTCAGCACATACATCTTTCTGATATAGTTGAATGCACACTTCAGCACACCCTCCACATGCATTATATTGTCATACAAGGGTCCATATCAACATATATCCATCTGAGTTGGGGGGACAGCACCTGATGCATACATGTTTAGAGACATCCTGACTCTCCTCGACTGTGAGGAAGACCGACATGTCATCATGGTTCTCTTCTACATATACACTAATAATATTCCAGCTGTGTGCAACAGACCTGTGTCAGCTGTTAATGCTACATCTTGTCTGTTACATCTGATAGCTGTCCTCAAAGAGGTCATCGAGGTCATGCATGATGACAACAGTATCATCATGTGGAACTTGACCAGGTCAAGGTATTTAACACAAATCCACACTGAGTTATTCAAGCAACACTGTCATATGTGACCATAAACAGGTATAACACCAAATGGCTAGAGCTGTGCATCAAATATGTGGCATCTGACTATGTTGAAATGTTTGACATGACCTATATCTCAGGTCCAGTGATCAGGTAAGTACATCAGGGCTGTCTGCTAGGTCCTTTCTTGCCGATTAGTTAAGTGATGGACATCACAGATGACATACACATGATGTGTCCAAACAACTGCCTGAAGGATTACAGATTGGGAGCAACCATTGACTCCAACTGTAATATTAGCATAACACAGACAGTATCAACACATACTAAAAACTGCTTCCACAGCCATGACAACACCTGAATTGACAAGACACAAGGGGGAATTTGTTAATTCAGGAAACAAACACACCGCCCAATTATAATGCGGACTTCACACCTTATAATCGGAAAAATATGTATGTGACCCATGTTCTGGGGTAGATGGTAAGTGGTATATCTACCAGCATGTGGTCACACTGCTGACTACTCCCTTGAATGTAACACAAATACTGGGTATATGAAGGACATGCACATCACAGGTCATAATAACTTCATGGTTCCCAGCCTTCATCACATCAATAACTGTGTACAGTGCACCCTTCTTCATATACATGCTATGTGTGTGTATTTTCATTATACTGTAATATGATGTCAGTTTTCACCTATGAATATATATATATATATATATATATATATATATATATATATATATATATATATATATACAGGTTCATAGGTTCATAGGTAGGTACTAGGCTATCTGACCAAGGGCATTTACAAGCCTAGCCAGAGTGTGTCGGCTTTCGCCGCCCCATTGATTATTTAACTGAGCCTCTGTCAAGCAGAGCCAATGAAGTGATCCCAGGGGTGTATTTTCTGTTACCCATCCACTCATCAAGGTTTCTCTTGAAGAGTGTTAGTAAGGGGCTCTGCCTGATGTAATTTGGAATTGTGTTCCAAAGCATAGGGAGTCTCTGTGACAGGAATCTATCCCTCCAGCATGTTCTATTTATTGTTGTGGCGAGGTTTAGCTTACTAGAGCACGTGGAGCGCAGTGACTTGAATTTCTTTAGATGGAGCATGTCCATCAATTCTGAGTTGGACATGGCTTTGTAAGTCAGGCAGAGATCACCTCTGAGTAAGCGATATGCCACTGAGTACAGCTGGAGTTTTTTCAGTCGGGCTGCATAGGACATATGTTTGAGACCAGTAATCCTCTTGGTGAGGTACTTTTGTGGTCTTCCCAGCTGTTGGAAGTGTGTTGTGAGTTACATCCCAAATGGGGAATTGTACTCTATGTTGGGTCTAATGAGTGACGAATAGAGGGGCACTATAACCTCTTTATTTCTAGATGCGAACCCTTTAGTAATTAGATAGGCCACATAGAAGGATTTCCTAACTACTTTGACAATATGATTGTCAAAGGAGAGATTACTATCTACCTGTGTCCCCAGATCTCTTATTACCTCTTCTGTGTTAATGGGGCTGCCACCTATGTGGTAATTCGTGGGTGTTTTTTTTCCCCAAACGTGATGACTATGCATTTTTTGGCATTTAGCTTGAGGCCATGACTTTGACACCAGGTGTCCATCTCAGTAAGGACCTTTTGAAGGATGTCCGTGTCAGCCAGAGAGTCTATTATGGCTCCCAGTTTGCAGTCATCAGTAAACTTGGTTAGCCATAGTCCTCCTGTGTTTGCCTGTACTTCTGAGAAGTATATGCAGAACAGTAGGGGTCCCAGGACCGAGCCTTGCGCGACACCACTTGTGACTGGTTTAGAGTCGAACCTGGAGCCTGCTATTTTTACCATGTGAGTTCAGTCTGTCAGCCAGTTGGCAACCCATCTCGTGACATAGGGGTTTATGTTCAGGCTGGTGAGTTTTTCTTTAATACCCGAGTGGGGAATAGCCTTGGTGAGGTCAAGGTAGGCTGTGTGAACCACCTTTCCCTCCTCTATGGCCTTGGTGACTGTCTCAAAGAAGTCAACCAGGTTTAGTAGGCATGATCTGCCCTTAACAAAGCCGAACTGGGTCGGGTCAAGTGTTTGGAGGGTTCCAGTATCTTTGTTAATGAGTTCCGTGATGATGAGCTCCATAGCCTTGCAGATCAGGCTAGTCAGGCTTATGGGGCAGTACTTACCAAGGTCAGTTGTGGCCCCTCCTTTGTGGAGAGGAATAACCATTGCTGTGCACCATTCTATGGACACATAGCCTGTGGAGAGGCTGAGGTTGAGCAGAGTGTTTAGGTGGGGGGTTAGTTCATTCTGAAGTTCCTGCAAGACGCAGCCTGGGACACCATCTGGTCCCATTGACGCTGTGTTTTTAGCTTTTGAAAGGGCTGTTTTCACCTGTGCATCTGTGATTTTTGAGACACTACACTTTTCTGGTATTGTTGTGGGCCCTTTTGGAAGTGAGGGGGGGGTGAAGTTTGCACTGAATCTATCTGCCAGGATGTTGGCAATATCAGTAGGTTCAGTATATTTTGTGCTATTTTGCACTAGTTCAATGCATATCTGTGAGTTGCCACTTAGATTCTTTACAAAGCTAAAGAAGGCTTTGCGGTTATCTTTTGAATCCTTGGCTATTTTTCTTTTGAAGTTAGCCTTGGATGATTTCAAGGGGGACCTCAGTTTCTTACTGATACTGATCAGGAATGTATTTCCTTCTTGGGATTTGCTTTTTTCTGAACTAGTTTCCTCCTTGTATTGTATAACCTGTTTATTGCAGGGGTCCATGAAACTGGTTTCCTTCTCTTAGAGGAGTGAGTCTTGGTTTTGCTAGGGATGGCATGCTCCATGCATCCTTGTAGGTGCTCAAAGAGTGCATTTGTAAAGGTTTCTGCATCTTCGGTAGCATTATTCTTTAGCATGGGGGCTGTGAAATTTACCATCTCTGTCTTAATTAAGGTGAAGTTTGCTTTAGAAAAGTTTTTTACTGTGGTTTCCTTAGTTGGGGATGGTGGTGGGGTGTGGACATCCAGAATGGTTAGTTTATGGTCTGATCTAACCAGTGACGGGTTGACCTCCAGTGTGGAACACCTGTCGCCCATCCTGGTGATGACCAGGTCCAATATGTTTTCACCTTTGGTAGGTGAGTTTACCAGCTGATCCAGGGCGCTTGAGTTGATGAGTTTCAAGAAGTGCTGGGCCTGGGAATTTGTACTCGAGTAGTTTTCCCAGTGAATATTAGGGTAATTGAAATCGCCCAATATCAGGGTGTTTGGAAGGGCCTTCATGTTTTCCAGTGTCTCCAGAAAGGTGGAGTGGTGGTCCTGGGTCATGCAGGGTGTTCTGTATCAGGCCACAATTTGCATTGCAGATTTGTCCGATGTTAGTTGCACATGGATGATCTCAGAGGTATCATGCTGTGCCACTAACCTGGAGGTGTAGGTATGGATACACCCCCTCCTTTTGTGTTTTGTTCCGTGTTCTGTGGCCGAAACATGTAGTATGAATTGTAGCCTGATAGTGCTGGGGTGCTCTCTGCAGGCTTGAACCAGGTTTCAGTTACTGCACAGATGTCGACGTTCTCCATACTGAGGAATGCTTCAAGCGCATGTATTTTGAAATTTAAACTCCTGGCGTTGAGTAGTATAACCCTCAGTTTTTTGTTAATTGTGCTGTTTACGGAGGTAGGTTTGAATTTTGAGCCTTGCCTAAAAAAGGCACTATGGGGGCAGTAAGAGCTTTGGCCAGTATTCGAAAGCCTAGGGGTGACAGGTGCAAGCCATCTCTTGTGAAGCAACACGGCTTGTCGAGCATGTCGTCCCAGGCTCACAGACACTGGATCCCCTTTGAATGACACCAGAAGCTTAGCCAATTGTTGAAATTGATATTTTTTTCTTTATACTGAGGTATCATTCTTGGTGAGGGCAGGATGATACTCATGGTCAGGGTCATACCAGCCTGGGCTACATGGTCAGAGAGCTCTTCCATGTCTCTTTCCATGTAGTCCAGGGAGGTACATCTCAGGTCATTCACACCAACATTAACAATGAAAAAGTCATATTTGTACTTGCTCTGGAGTAACCTGAGTGCTTGTGTTATGTTGCGGATTCTGGATCCCGACAGGCAGCTAACAGTAACCTTTTGCTTGTCCAGGTTAGTGAGTGGGATGTCAGTGTGCCTGATTATAGATTCACCTATTACTAGTGTGTTAGGTATGTTATTTTGGCTTAAGGGCTGTGATTATGGGGCACACTGATTTTGTGTTTTATGTGTTGTCTGGTTTGTGATGGATTGCAGGTTGTTTGGGTGTCTGCTTTGGAGGTCTCTGATGCTTTTGCAGGTTTTTATTTAGAGCCTCCGAGTATGATTTTGTGTATTTATGTGTATTTTTTGCCAGTGCTGTTTTAGTAGGTCTGTGTGTGGCTGGAGTTATGGTGCAAGTGTTAACCTTCTCCTCTTGACTGTCTGTTGCAGTCTTGGGTGGAGACAGCTTAGCTTCCAGTTTGGCTGTATAATTGCATCTCTCACATATGTAAGTGTTTTGTGGTAGGAGGAGAGGGTTGTCTGTGTACATGAGGCAGTTGTAACATTGCCTCAGGATACCCAGATTCACCAGCTGGACTGGAGAGTGCACCTGAAGTTGCCCTTTGGTCATGCCTGAATAGTAGGATGAGCTGCTTAGTCGCTTGGTTGGTGAGGGGTGAATAAAGAGCCTTGCCCTGTTGGGCAGTCAGTGTCATGGTATATTAGTGCTTGCTATTAAGTCTGAGCAAGAGCTGGGCTGTAAGATGCTTTGTGAGTGCTTAGTTTGAGAGTTAGACTAGTTTCAAGGGAAAAACTAAAGAGGAGACTTAGTGGAGCCGGGAATAATTTAACCGTAGCTTACCAGCACTGCCCGCAGTGCAAAACCAAGCAAATGTGTTTTTTATAGTAGGGAAATGAAAGAGATAGAAATTAGCCCAAAATGGCCAATAAACTACTAACTTCTGGGCTGGAACCACTCCTCCAGGGACATATAGGTTGCTCAAAGCTCCCCTCTCTCACATGTGAACAGAAAATCCTCCTTCTATCCAAGTAAGGTATGGGCAACTCAGAAACTAGTATCACAGCCCTGAATTCAGCACTAGCCTGAAAACTGGACTATACTAGCTTAAAAAGGTGGGAAACAAGGAATTGTTTTTTTTTTTTTTTTGAAAAGATAAGGCAAAAACAGTAAAAATACACTTAAAACAGCTTTGAACGACTACAAACGATCAGAAAAGGCTATCACACTTTAGTGTGTAGCCTACATCAGTTAAACAAATTATTTAAACAAAAAACAAATTTTTAAGAGTGCAGGCAGTCAAATGAGTACAATATGTGAAAAAACACAAGCTTTTAAATCACAATAAATGCTGGAAAATGTGCGTTTAGGCAGAAAACAGTTAAGTACGGCAAGAAAGTACAGAAAACTGATACTTAATCACTTCAAAGTCTCTCTCCTAAGCTAGAAGGCTTGTATCAGTTTAAGGCTTTATAGTACTACCCAGTAGGTTAGTTACAGGAAAGATGGGAAACAAGCACAGATGTGGTCTTTTAAATCAGAAAGTTGAAAGAGATGGGCAAACTGTCCAAATGGTCAACAAAAAACGATTTCTGGGCCAAGAACCTCTCTTCTCATGGTAGACAGGCTACCTAGTGCTTACCACTCCCACTGATAAACTAGAAGGCTTTCCTCCAACACAAAAAGGCTTACGGGGCTCAGAAGCTTACCAACAGTCCTAGATACAGCAACTCTGTATCTGGACTAGGCTAGTTACAGGAAAGGTGGGGAACAAGTACAAATGTAGGCTTTTAAGCCAGCAAGTTGAAAGAGATGGAAAACTGCCCAAATGGCCAAATAAACTACAATTTCTAGGCCAAAACTCACTCTTCCCATGGAGGATAGGCTACCTAGTGCTTACCACTCCCACTGATAAGCTAGAAGGCTTTCCTCCAACACAGAAAGGCTTGGGGGCTCAGAAGCTTACTAACAATCCTGGATACAGCAACTCTGTAACCGGACTAGGCTAGTTATAGGAAAGGTGGAAAACAGGCACAAGTGCAGTTTTCAAACCAGAAAGTTGAAAGAGATGGAAAAAAACTGCTCAAACAGCCAACAGCTGCAATTTCTGGGCCAGGGACCACTCCTCTTGTGGTAGACAGGCTACCTGATGCTTACCACTCCCACTATATATATATATATATATATATATATATATATATATATATATATATATATATATATATATATATATATATATATATACCACCTTTGTCACAGTGTACTGTCATACAGCTTATTGGCCATACCTAGGTATTCTTTCTGTGGAATATACATGACTGTCTGATGGTGCAGAACACCAATCAAATTGGTACACCAGATACATATGAGCTACCTGTTCTGCTTATGCACACACTACATATGTAGGTGTTTGACAACATTAATGGCATGTACACCATTTGTGACAGTGTGGATTGTGCCATATATATATATATATATATATATATATATATATATATATATATATATATATATATATACATATAGGTAAAAACTGACATCATATTACAATATATATACACATAGTATGTAAAACAATACACATATACCATCATTAAAGCAAAATAAATACAATATCATGGAGCACTGAAATGTGTTGACATGTCATAAATGATTCAGTTTATTACTCACTTGTAATAGAAATGTCAGAGTGCAACATTCAGACAGTGGATAAGGAGGAGAGAGTGATAAGTACTTCTTAGATGTAATAAGTGGAGCAAATATGGCTCACACAATAAATCAAGAGTAAAAGTAAGATTAAGAGTAAGAGAAATAAGAGTACAAAAAATAAAAGCAAAGAAGAGGAGATATAGTATGTTTATGTGCTAGAGGTGAAGGAGCTGAAATTATTTGCCAGGACAGCACCATGAACAAATCCCAAAGTTTGAGAGAAATTCTTTTAGATGTCTCTTAAATAAATGAATGTTATGAATGTTATGATCTGACTGGTGCAGGGACTGTATTCTATACTTTTGCTACAAGACATGAGTACAAACTTTGATCACAGTTTTTGTAAGACTTATAGATCTCAAGTAGATTTTTGTCAGAAGATCAAAGGTGATGATTTGGGTGGTAGTGGTGGAGAACTGTACTTACAGCTAGGCAGTAAAGAGGATTAAATATAATTTTGTGTATTAAGAGAAGTTGGGTACGATTTAGCTGGTGGGATAATTCTAGCCAATACAAACTTATTTTAGTACAGAACAGTAATGCATTCTATGAATTTTATTAGCTACAAATCCAAGTACTTTATTTTAACACTGTTCTAGTTTAGATTTTAGGTTAGCATGAAGCTTAGTGAAGATAGGAGACCCATATAATAGAAAGGGGGGGTAGGTATGTAGTGGCAAGAGTGACTATGGTGGATGCAGTAGGCATTTTTTGGTTCTTTATAGCATTTCTTGTTTTATTGTTTTCTATGTGGATGTCATATTTGAGGTTTTCATCTATTGTAACCCTGGCAGGTATTTCATTTGGTGTATTGTTTAGGGGCATGATTTTAAATTCTGTTTCTCAAGGATAAGTGATTTAGGGAAAAATAAAAGTAATTTATTTTTCTTTTGATTAAGAAGTTGGTAGTTACAAAGGCAGTTTTCAACAGAGTAAAAGCAATTGCCTTTTTATATGTAACAGCTGTTTCCTTAACTGTTCAGTCATGTACAAAGCATTATTATCTAGTTTATATTTATTTTATATTAATATTAATATAGTAATATTAATATTTTATATTATATACAAAGGACGGCGCAGTGGTGCAGCAGTAGCATTGTCGCCTCACAGCAAGAGGTTTTCCAGTTCGATTCTCGGCTGGGATGCCTTCTGTGTTGAGTCTGCATGTCCTCCCTTTGTTCATGTGGGTTTCGTCTGGGTGATCTGGTTTCCTCCCACATTATAAAGACATGCATCTGGAGCCTTTCTCCCCGGGCTTCCTCTGAAAAATGGCTTTGTTACAAGTCGGACCTTCCCGATTAACAAATATAAAATAAATAAAATAAAATATTCCAGTAAGTCTAAAATATCATTTCCCATGAAATAACTGTTTATTTTTAGGCTTTTATTAAATCAGGGTCTGTGACCTGAACATCCTTGAATAATGCTATTATAATGGCTGTTTTCCATGTTTCAGGAATGTATCTAGTGGAGAAATAACATATTTGGACTGTCTGAATATTGGAAATGCATTAGACTTTCATGCAATTTGGTATTTTTGACTGCTGCACTCATTAACCACAACCTATATTTTTTCTCAGATTTACCAAGTATAAAACATGGACTTTACTTTACTGAATGTACTGTGCACAGAATCTGCTTTCATTTTGAACACACAGACACAACACACACACACACACACACACACACACTAGAAAATGATAATAGAATCACAAGAAAAACATAAAATTACACTAAAGAATCATTGGTACAGTTCTTGCATTTGATCTCATAAAGATGGAATGTTATTTTTGATAACTGTAATTGTGTCTCCCTACTAATGGACCACTGCAGTTTAAACAATCATATAATATAGACAACCTGAGATTACATCTAGCATTTTATGCAAAATTAAGAAACAACCTAATATTGAGAAATAACCCAGATAGTTTAACAATACCAGTTCATTTTAATTGAACTTTTATAGAAATCTGTCTTTAAAATCACATCTAGGCAAAAATATCAGGGTAAATGAAAAATATTCATAATGGTTACACATCTGTTCATTTTCTGTCAGTTTATATTTACTTAAATGAAAATGCATTCTAATGACTAATTGTTTTAATAGCTTGGAAGATAAGAAAATTGTCTAAAGTGTTAACATTTTTTTACTAGGTTTAATAATCACCTTACTCAGATGGGTCATTATTCAAGTGTTACTTTATTTTGAGGATATTTCCTGAGAAGGTATAAAAATTAGGAAGTCAAAAATGGAAACAGGCAACTCACTCGTTGCCTTAGTCTGAAAATGAAAACTAGACTAGTCAGTTTTGCAATCTAGATGTTCAATAACCATTATCTGTCATTACCAGAGGGGAAACTGTACATAATAGAAAAGACAATTTATAGTGATCACCAAGTACTCAGTGCCATAATTTTGTGTCTGTGTATATATATATATATATATATATATATATATATATATATATATATATATATATATATATTTATTTATACATATATAGCTATCTATATAGCTATCTCTCTCTCTCTCTCTCTCTCTCTATATATATATATATATATATGGAATTAAACTCTGAATGATCATGTAAAATGAAATTTCATGTTAGAAGAACACCGATTAGACTGATAGGATATAAAAAGGGATTGCTTATATCCAAGAATTTTGTCAACCCATTATGTTTCATGACTGGCATATAAATAAAATATACACAGTAGAACGGCATGATTAATTGAAATATTAACATTTTGCTTGTGACTTTTTCATACATTTTGTAAGATTAGAATCAATTAATTTGTGGAATATGCACTAAGGGTTAGCAGAAAAATAAGGGATAATTATGGTGATTTTTTTCCTGTAATAATGTTTGGGTCAGAAAATGGAGCTGATAAAGAATAGTAGAAGACTGTTTAGTACAATGAAAGAAATTGTAGCTCAAATGAAAAAAATTCCCATATCTTTTACCAACAGTGTTTTTTGTAATAAGTCTATTCTTTTGTCTGTGAGTTTGTATTTTAGGAACATGTAACTACTGCCAAAATATGAAGTGCACTTTAAAAATGGGGTGTTTTCAGTAGTCATTGTTGCTAAGGTGAATTCAGTTGGGACAGAAAATAATGGTGGCTTGAATGTATAGCATTCTATAGCAATTTTTGTTTTGTTTATATTGTTTTAGTTAAACCACCTGTTACAGAAAATAGGGATGATTGAGTGAAGTATTTGTGAAGTTGAATATGGGTGTAATTTTTAAATGGAGAATAGACAGCACAAAGCATCTGAATATAAAGCCCATAATAAAGTAAATAAAGTCTGTAGGAAAATTCATAAGTGGAAAACAGTGTGTGCATTGGGATCTACTTCAGAAGCTCAAGTTTCAAAACGTTGAACTTCAAATGGCCAAGACTATAAGATCAAAGTTCTGAAACTTTGAAAAACTAATAAAAAAGTAAAAACAAAAAATGTTCTTTTTTTTACCTTTTACAAGGGGGGGACACCTTGCACCTCCCACACCCCCTGCTAAATAAATATACCAACTTTGAGATGGCACTACAGTGAGGAAAATGTGTAAATATCCAGTTCCATGCTTTACAGAGATCTCCATTGAAAACATTTGAGGTTTCAAAATGTCAACTTTATAATCTTGGCATTTTGAAGTTTGAAGTTTTGAAACTGCAAGCTTCTGAAGGGGATCTGTGCATTGTTAAGTATCTATATTTCATCTCTGGTGTTTTTTATGATAATGAGTAGGAGGCCTTTCCCTAAGCACATTGGTAGGGCATTTCAGAAAGACAACACTATGGAGATTAACATAAAGGTATTACTAGTAAATCACAATGATTTATAAAGGAAATCAGTGCGATCTTGATTTAGTAACATGATAAGGATAGGAGGGAACCACATCTCCAATTTCTTCTCTTCTATAGCAGAATTCATAGTTTACAGGCAGTTTTATATGATGTGATAAAATTCATAGAGTTTGGTAAAACCCTAGGTCGTTAATACCTACATGAGTCACACAAGACCTTGTTTAATATTTTATTGGAAGAATGAATTCAAGAGTGCAGCTCCCCTCTGTTCAGTACTGCATTGCAAGACTAAGCATCTGCCATGGGGAGAGAATACAGCCTACTATTTGTTATGGCACCAAAGGCAAATATGGTACATACTAAGCCAGTGATGTTACTAAATTATTTGATGAAAGTTTTTTAAAACAATTTTCTGTGTTGGTTAGTATTTGTGATTTTGTTTAGACTACATATAATTCCAATGTATCATCTTCTTAACTGCATTTGCAGTAGTAAAATACCTAACCTATTCATTCAGCATGTTTTCATCATTCTCCTATCTGTCTTGCTTATATGATCTTAGAGAATTTTTGTCTTAAAAGAACAAAAGGATAAGGAGATCTGAACCAATAAATACTTAAAATTGCTTTTTTACTTTTTAAATTTAAAATTTATGTTACCACACTGGATATGTAGGTAAAACACCTGAAGATTGCCAGTGGATGGAAGAGTAGGGAAATGATATTCCTGTGTAAGACATATGATAATTAGCCTTTATTTATCCCCCAGACCATTGCTTTTTAACACTATTTTAATTTGCTCAAATGTACTGAGATAATGACATGTACAAATGGGTTCTATATTACAACAGCGAAAAGGCGTTTAATCGAACGCCTCTTCGTCGACACATATAGAGCAAACACACTAAAGTGCGAATGCTCAGAACAGCGATTTCTTAATTCCTCACTTATTAATTTTTTTTCTAAAATATTCATGTGAACTAAAATAGATCTTCAAATGCCAAATTTTGGCTGATGTAGATGCCTCTTTCAGACATACAAAACTATGCCAAATGATATACTATTGAAGGTATTATGCTTACTAAAGATTGAGTACCTTTACTTCTCACTTACACACAGAGCTAGTACAAGAGAAAATGTAGACACCTGTCCTGACTGAGCTCATTTGGCGAATGGAACTAATTTTGATTTTGTTTCTTTAAGGAAACAATAACTACCTACTGAAGGAAATTATAGGTTAGTTACTGAACAGATTCTCATCTAGTGGATGGTTGATTTTTTTTTTTTAATCTTCATGCCTTCAGAAATTCATCGACTATTTTGATAGCTTAGTCAGTTGTTTCCTTACTCAGGCGGGCTACCATTGCTTTACAAAAATTTGATAAGTATATATTTTCTTTGCATTTAATTTTCAAACACTTTTATCGGGCACAACTTATAGAACAAGGGAATATACTATAATTTCACAAAGTATGACTAATCAATTATCTGTCTGTAATCAACAGTTTCATGATATACAAGGTTTACTTTCAGGACTTGATATCAAATGTAAGCCCCTGAAAAGTATATTTTTCTTTAAATGTAAAACCTTTGTACTGAAGAACATAGCATAGTGTTACAATACTCAGTTAAATGGTCTTTCTGTTAGCAGTGGGGCCATCACCAGATACCTTATATTTAAATCCAAAAAGGGCTGACCTTTACCTTTCAAATTGAAGTTTCTTTAATTCAGCAGCAGATTACTTAAAACTGTTGCTGTCTTTTGCTCACGTCTTACAAAATAGGATGTCAATAGTGCTACTTAAACATTTTTCCTAAATAACAGATATTTTACAGAACATTGTCAAATTTAAAAGATTTCTAGTGGTGTAAGATGCAATATCTCAATAAGGATTTCCATCTGAGATACTGACAATAAAGATAATACTTGGAAATATAACATGGGTTTATTGGCAATAAGGTATCTTAGCTAGATATTCAATAGAAAAAAATCATAGGTAGATATAAGAATATAATTTAATTTCATGTCATTACTGACTGAATGGGCATGCCTTCACCGAAGGCTGGGCATCGAGCTGGCAACTCGGCACCATAAAAATCTACTGCCAATCATTAGCGGACCGGAGTTCCGCTGTGGCGACCCCTAACTGGGAAAAGCCGAAAAGACAAACAAACTGACTGAAAATAAATTTAAATATGTCAGTCTGGAAAAAAATATATTGCATCTCTTTTTGCCAGTAGTCCAGTACCATCACTGCTGGAGACTGTAGTCTATTATTTTCTTTTTCAAAGTTAATTATGTTTTCAACCTTTTTCTTATTTTATGTTAACGAAAAATTATGATTTTAATGTTATTATTAGAAGTGATGTGTTAATTCTTCTTAATTGACTAGCCAAAGGAATCACAATATCTGAACAATTTTTTTTAAATATTTAATGTTTGTTACATCAACGTTATTGATTTTGAATGACACCATCAAAAGACACAGTCTTTATTCATGCTTAATGCAATTATCCACCCATATGAGTGATAGTGGAAACACATTTGTTAGTTGACAGACTGTATTACTTAAATATCCTTAAGCCTATTGTTCATGTCTGTGCTTATTTGTTAAAAACACATTAGTTGGAGTTATAACCTTAATGAGAACCATCAGACTTAAATGTGATATATTATCATTTAATACTCAAATGCATACTCACTAACATGCTATTCTTATATTGCCTGAAGATTAAGACTGTGTTATTTCAAGGATTTCTCCTTACTCTGATTTACAACAACCTAAAAGTTTTTATAAATAAGTAGCACGGGTGTCAGAGTGCAACCCTCATATCTGGGGAGCACAAAGTAGCAAAGCTCATAACATACAATACTTCTTATTTTTTTTTTCTATAAATTGACAGGGAATGTCATACTTTTGTGATCACCTTTTGATTGCTGACCATTTAAGAGACATATTTTTGTCAAGGACTTAATGTTAACTGTGGTATTACTTAAGATAAGTAAAGTGGCCAACATGCTATTCATTTTCTACTCATATTTTTCTTGAAAGCATATTTAAATGACATATTCTTAAATTCTCATAAAATAATCTTAGTTTGAGATTTTATGCTATACTTAACAAAAAGCCTTCTGCAGCTGGCTCTGCTCTATAGACATCTGGAAAAACATAAAATCTATCAGATTATGCTGGAGATTTTCAACATATATAGAAGTGTAGGAACAATACTAGGCAAGTGATTACAGGGTCCATAGAATTCCTAGCCATGAACACCATTGAGTAAATATATCCAAAATTGTTGCCATCTATTCTGAGCACTTAATACTGTGCATCTCCCACATTATGTAGGGACATACATGCTATTACAGTGGCAAATTTGTGTCTACCCATCCAATCATCAAGACTAGTTTAAATGGCATACAAAGTAGTACTTTTGCATGACTTGTTGTGGCAACTTATAGGCTATCAATACATTGAGTTATGACCCTAGTGTAAGTCTTGGCAGACACTGATTTTGTGAATAAATAGGACATCAAATAGTAGTAGGTCTTTCATGGCTCAACAAGCAAGACACAGGAGAACAAAGGGTAGATGGTGCTCTATTGAATGTAAAGAAACTTTCTATTTGAATATCTGAATGATTTAAGGATTTCAGTTTTCTTGGTTAAAAATATCTGGGGCAAAGCAATATTGCTTAGATTTGTGCAATACAAAGGGGGCATTGTATTTAATGATGGGAATAAGGGAATACTACAATGGTAAGATGACTTCTTTGGATCATGAAAACAAAATTAACTTGGTGAGGTAGAAGACCTGACTACAACTGAAACATGATGATCAAATGTGTGAGAGTTGTATACATAAGTACCCATATCTCACATGATTGTATTTGTGTGAACAGGAGTACCTCTTTTAACATATAAGGTGGGAACATCTATTACTGCAGAAAGCTGCTGCACTGCACTTTAGTATACCAAATATGTGCATATTTCAGCCTTGGAGCAATTTAGTATCACTGTATGAACAGAAAATTGTGCCCTACATGAAGTCATCAAAAACATGGTCAAACATACTCCAGGGGCATTGGCTTTGATATCAGCAAAATTAATTTCAACGGGAAAAGGACCAACACTGATCCCTATGGCACTTCAGTTTTACAATTTTACATTCAGAGAGGGTATCAGCAACTTTTACAACTTAGAATCTGTTGTATAGTCAAGTTGCAATATTGTGGACAATGCATGAGTTTACATAAAGCTAATCTAATTTTTCAGTAATACCAGCATGAGTAATAATGTCAAAATCCTTGTCAAGGTCAAGTTAAGCAATGTGCACAGAATAGCTGCATCTTCTTCAAAGATGTTTACTAGGTTCAGGAGACATGTTATGCCCTCTACAAAACTAAACTGAGTTGGGTCTAGATTAGTTATATTGCCTAGGTTGATATATCTTTGTTCTACTACATCAGTTCTGGTCATTAAAAGAAAACAGCCTAGATAGCATTTGCACATTGATTTGAAAATGAAACATCTGTATGTCATAAGGGTTGCTTTTCACTTCTTATGATTCAACAAAAATGATGTCACTATATCTTCACATTCGTTTGGATTATTCAGTTGTGTTTTCTCATTTCATATACTTGCTTTTAATGATATATATTTCTTACTGAATGAAAACCTTAGACTGGATTCATAAAGGTTACCATAATGCGTAAACTATGTGTGCATTTAATGCAACCTTTCTGAGTGTATAGACACACAAGTATTGTGGCATGGCTGCTCTTGGATTCCAAAAGTATACACAAAGCATATATCTTGAGAAATCCATCCTATTATTTGAAAATAAAAATGTTCATACAAAATAAATACATTGATTTTGGATCCAAAATGTAGCTCATGCTATAGATTTTCTCTAGATGGACAGTTTTATTTTCAATGTACATATTGGGAAATTTACCCCACAAATACGTAATTCATCAGAGCTTAGAATAAATTAAATATTATAGACAATAATAATTCTAAAGCAAGTTTTTTTTGGGGGGGTTCATGAAATTGTATATATAGATATTGATCAAAATCTGGTTGTTACTCAAGTGTGTAAGAAGCCTAAATGTTCTGTATAATATAAATACTTAGATGCTATTTACGATGCCAGAAAAATTGATTAATTTTGTCTAAAGAGGAAAAAAATCTCTAAGTAGTATAAACCTTTGCTCAAGATGATTATCACTACTGAAGTGAAACCCTGACCTCATGTGCAAAATGGGAAAAAGGGGTTAAGGATGAGTCACTAATACAAGGGTAGAATGAAAGCTTTCTTATTGTCCTGAAAAGATGGCTAAGTTTACTAGTCAATATTTAAATGTTATGTTTATTGTTTATGATATTTCAAATGCAACTTCTAAGATCTTTGTTTTCCTATGCAACATTTTTTCTGTTCAACACTTCTTTCTGTCAATATTAACATCTGTATAATATTGAATTTAATATTAAGCATCTTTCCTAGTTAAAGATCTTGACCAAGTTTAAACATTAGCATTAAGTTCTATATTACGTTTTAGAATAATGTGGCAACTTAATTATTAAATGAAAAGCCCCTCTGTGTTATACCATTAATGACTGGAATCTGGGTAAATACTTTAAACTAGTAAATATTAATTATTTTTTCAAAACGTTATGATCAATCTGATATGAATAATTCTCAGCTCAGTACAAATGTTAATCCTGCAAGCAAAATAGTAAATTCTTATCCACTTAGCATTTACCAAAAGGATTGACAGATAACCATCTGTTTTCTACCAAGTATAAATTGGAACACAATAATGCATATACTAAATTCAATACATTTATTTAAATAATGCAATCTCAAAAATACCAAAGTGAAACATTTTAGTTGTCTCTATAGCTGCCATTGGACTTCTCTTGCTTTCAGTTTATTATTAAAGTTACCAGTCAAAGTGTTATCAACAGTCTGACACAAGGAATATAATTTTCTATAAGCTTTGCAAAGTATGATGTGCTTAGCAGAAGCATTTTAGTTTTTTGTTGTTGAATAACTCACTAATGTTTGTAAATCCTCTGTGGTAGTTTTCTTGTAGTTTTACCTGCATAAAAAGCCTTATAAGCATCACATGTAGCAAGATAATCTAGACCCTAAGGAACTGCAGATATGTCTACCTCATCTAATAATTTCTATGTTAAAATCTTTAACAATTATACTGGAACCTCTATCTATAAAACAACAAAATTTACAACTGTACCATGAATAAGCTCCATCAGTTTTTTGTGTATCTAATCTTCTTATATTAGTGTTGTTTCTTTTTAATAAATATTTGATGTTAAATTATTTTTTATAAACAAAGGTTAGAACTTCTTCCAAAGTTTCTGATAACTCCTTGTTACCTAAAACTAGTTTCCAGTTGTCACTAACAATGTTTTTAATAGAACCTATGTCCCTTCTATTAGTAATTGGGGAAGATTTAACAATTTCATCTCCTATTTTGTTATATTTCCATGGTGGAAATCCACTAAGTAAAATAGGTGGAAAATGTGACTTCTCTTCTTTTTAATTTCATTATAAATCAATTATATTTTTTATTAAATTGCAGCCTCTTTTTAGAAATAAATCATTTAACAATGCATTCTAATCTTCTAATATTTAACATAATACATTCTTGTTCAAATCTAATATCACTAATTAAAAAAAACTTAATCTAATAAACTATCATTTAATAACATATTTCATAGAATATGGATATTAGTCTGTATTATGTAAATAAGTATTAATAAAAGTATTTTTTTATAAATATCACTAATACATTTCTTATCTGATATATTAAAAGAAATATTAAGTAAAAAAACTTCACTACTATTTTATTCATAGGGATCTTTAGTTTAGTAACCTAGTAACTAACATAATTAATAGGGTCTAATTTGTTTCAACAAATTTACACTTACTGGAACGTCAAAAACTCAAAAAGACTCTACCGAAAACTTAATAAACTGAAGCAAGAAATCAGCAATATTTTTACCAGGAAACTAACCATTTGGCCACCAGTATGAACGTTGCCCTTTTTCCCAGTATAGTGCAATCTCAGAATTGGTATATTTAGTTAGGGGGTGGGGGAGTGAAGCCCCCCACTTGCATGTGTTTAATTTGCTTCCATAGTTTTTGTGTCCTGCTGGCCAAGTGGTTAGTTTCCATGTGAAAAATATTGGTGATTCATTGTTTCAGTTTATTAAGTTTTTGGTGGATTTGTCTCGAGTTTTTGACATCCAGATAAGTGTAATTCGATGAAACAAAGTAGACCTAATTAGGACGTAACATAGTAACATAAATAAAATATTGTAGATTATGTCCAATGTTTTGCATACAACTGCAAAGTATTATGGGTAAATAAACAACTTACCACTTTAGAAGAGGAGCTTTTTATTTACATTATCATGTCACTACTAAATTATTACTTGCTAATTTTCAGTTTGCGGTGTGAGGAGTTCCATTTGCAAGAGTTAGTTGACAGTGTATCTTTCTGGACAGTAGGAAACGACTGTTGATGAATTTAGCATGGAAATACAGTTGTGTATACATTAATTTGGATTTATATCAGAACATCGAACAATCAAAACCTGAATCGCATTACATGAAACACGGAACATTGAATGCAAAAAAACACCGAAAGCCCATAATTCCGAAAACAGAGTTTACAAACAACAACACTTGGCCATCTACTTACCTGCGCAACCTGACACTTCACCGTAGCAAATAAAACCACACCTCTTCAGTCATTCCAACATCAGCCAGTAAAGCAGCACACAACCATTCTTCCAATACACAATACAGAACACACAAACGCTACAAACTAGACCTTATGTGGGGGCTTCACCCCCCACATCCCCCTACTTATATATACCAACTCCGAGATCGCACCATAGCAATGGAATCCTCAGTTATCTGCAGGGGACGTTATTCAAATTATTACACATTTCTCACTGACCTCAGGATGTGTAGCTCTGTGAAGGCCAACCACGTACATCCAGTGTTTCCATTTTTGGAATTCTGAGCTTTCATTTTTTTTTTTTGCTTTCAATGTTCTGTGTTCGATGTAATGTGATTCGGGATTTTGTTCATTTGATGTAATGATATACACCCATTCATTTAGGTAGTAAGGAATTATGGATTCAGTCTTTCATGATGTCATGGCAGGGATTTACAGCTCAAAAAAATATTCAGGGGTCATCCTTATCTACAAAATAAAATGCAGAGACAACATTCTTTTTGCATCAAAAATGGTATAATTTGGTATTGTATGTGCTAAAGAGGTTATAGACAACTCCAAAGATTTGTTACTTACAGACGTTTTACACTTTAAAGGTAAATTGAGTTAACATCACCTTGTTAGCTTACATATCAGTTCTTAGTTTAGAATGCATTTATAGCAAACGATGTGTTTATTAGCATCAAAAACTAAGTAAAGAATATATATACACAACATTTTGAAGAGATTTAAGAACTTGTCACCCCCTAAAATTTCATCAGTAGGAAATATCAGTTTTAAAAATAAAACTATTACTTGCTGATGGTTCTTCTATTACATCTGTCAGAAAATCACACCTTCCACTAATTTACCAATGCTGCTCTGCAATGTGAACATTTGGAAAATGAATTGTGAGTGGTGGCTATTTTAGATCTGTTGGAACTAACTTATATTTGATGCTCCATAGGATGGATGCTTATATGATTCTGAAATGTGGCTGTGCAGTTGCTGTTGTCACCTCTGCTGAAAGTGTTACTTGCCAAAGTAAGATTGCCGGGTTAATGCAATTCTGATGATGCTCTCACTTCAGCAGAATCCTGACTGCTATAATATAAATGTATTTTGATTTATTTGAATAAAAAAAATTTTCTTTACAAACATTTTTGGTCACATAATTATTTAGTTGCTTACACACCTATCTTCTTGAACTTGTTGAAAATAAATGTTTGCTTTTTAGTACATTTTTCTAGGTTTGCATGATATAATCAGGGTAATACTTGCACTATCTAAAATTTCAACATATTTATTTACTTGTATTTGTTAACCAACTGATTAGACTCATTCAGTAATTGTTTTTAATCACCACCCAGGCCACAAGTCACAGAAAAATGTATTTGCATGGAATTGCATATATGTATATTCATATGATATTACAAAATTATTACCAATATCAGTAATTATCGGATGGAAGAACAAGATAAATAAGGATTATACAACTCAGAAAAAGAGAAACGTCATGGAGTACATGGTCACAGAGAGTACATTTGTCAGTTACAAATTCTCAGAATAGAATAACAATAGTGTTTTAAACATCAAATATTATAATCTCATGAAAGGTGCAGTATTGAAATGTTTATTCATAACTCCAAATGTGTTTACTACATAATACAACAATTGCCAAAAATTATCCTGTGAACATATTTAGAGTATAAGCAAATGAAGTGTAGTTGTTTGTTGGACAGAGCAATATTTACAGGTTTAGCCATTATTTCTGAAACACACATATTTATAATTGTTTTTCAAAGTGGATTGTTAGTTTTTATTTTATTTATTTATTTTTGTTTAATGAACTTGAAAATGTTAGTCTATATTTTCTTGATTATTTGCATGTTGAAGAGGTTATCTTTGAAAAGTCTTTTTAATATTTACTCATAAATATGAACTGTACAGAAGGAAAGTTTCATGGTCATGGAGGTGGCAGCTGTTATGGTGTATTTGATTTTGCTTCTAAGTGGCATTAGTAGTGATTATTTATTAGTGTGTACATTAGTGGATTCAAGAGAAAATTTGCTCTTGCTGTAACTGGAAGTCATCCACCATTTTTGTCTGTAGTGCAATAATATTCCAAATTTTGAGCAATGTGAGTAATCTTAGGGTTTTATTTTCACAAAATCTATAGGGTAGCAGTTTTCTATGAACAATTTAGAGAACTATTTCACAAACCATACCCCCCCCCCCAATATGAAACACTTCATCCAGTTGCTTCCCATGTTATGGTACAGTTTGGTGATGTTAGTTTATGCAGAATAGCTAGCTTCTAAGAAACCCAGTATGAATTTTATAAAAAAAATGAACTATTGCAGAATAAATTTGCAATAAGGTAAAATTGCCGTGTGTTTTTTTTCCTTAATTGTTACCAGTTTGAATAATTATTACTTTTAATCATTATAGTTGGTAATGTGAAAAATTAATGCTACTTACTTGTTACCAAGCTTCAAATGGTCCTTCATGTTTTTGTTATCCCAAATACAATCATCAAGCTGATTCTTAAATTTAACCAAAGATTAGATTGTCTAATTCACAATGGATGTTCATTCCACAACTTTCCTACAGTTCTGTTTTTTATTTAGTTTAAACATAGGTCCTCTATATCTCATTCTAGAATATTGTTCTTTCAAATTTAAGCCTAGATCAACCATTAGATCATCAAACACAGCTTGCCTCTCACTATTTTGTAAAATATACAATAAAGATTCAGCTGTTTACGCATATCTTCATATAATGAGTTCTTAACATGCTTTATTGTTTTAGTGTCTCATCTTTGAAGTATCTAAACTGATGCATTATCATTGAGTGATAAGGAACAAAAGATTAAATAATACTCAATAATGGGCCTTATTATAACCAAAAAAAAATCTTTTAGGATCTTTGATTCTTCACTGTCAACCATTCTTAATATTAATTCCATTTTTAAAGCTTTTGCTTTAATGTCTGCAAATTAAATTAAAATGCAAGATTTTTACATAAAAGTGTACAAAAATACCTACTCTGATCAGCAAGTTCAAGTTCTTCCTCCAATTCTGCTTAATTTCTGATAATCTCCTAACTGCATTCCTTCACTACATTTATTATAGGTTCATAGGTTCATAGGTTGGTACTAGGCTATCAGCCCTAGGGCCTATACAAGCCTAGCCATAAGAATTCCCTGGCTATGTCTTTCCACAGTATTTACTTCTCTGGACCCCTGTCTAGCAGGGTGACTGATGTGATCACGTGATGATGTTACTGGGTGAATTATTGAATTTAAGTTTCATTTTGTCTGCTCATTTGGGAAGCATATCCAGGTACCCATTAAAATCATCCACATCATTAGAATTATTTATTGCTGCCCCTACCTTACAATGATCAGCATACCTACTCACACACAATTTTCTGTGAGCAGGTAGCCCTGAAAACACCATGTCAAAGAACATTCCCAAAATTTACCCTTGAAGATCACCCCTTGTAAATGGCAACCAGCCTGATGTTGACCTATTATATTTAAAGTATTGTTTATGGCCTGGCATCCAATTAATAGTCTTGTTTAATATATAAGGATTTATGTTTAGTCTCTACGAACATTGTGTGATTTGTTCATGTAATAATGTGTCAAAAACTTTGGTGATATCAAGATAAAGTACCGCACTCACTTTCACTTGATCCCTCATAGTAGTAATTTTAACATGACAAATAGATTGGCACACCAGAGTTGAGCTACCTTTAATAAATCCATAATGTCATAGCAGGAAGTTATAAAGAAATAAGAAAAAATATTCTTTTTTTCATGTAGCTCAGCCATAATATAAATTATACCATCAGTTTGAATTTGTTACTGTCCTCTCAGGAAAGTGAGGAAATTATAAAAACAGTTGTCTATATCAAGTTGCAGAGTTGCACTTTTAAGATACCATCAACTTGCCATTTCAGGAATTGAAATTAGTTCATTATTTTCTTTGATACAAACAAATAACATTTAAATTATGAACCTGCAATAATCATAAATGTTCATTAGCTATTAATATGTCATCCTTGCCTGAGTGATTACGGCAGCATGAATTCTTTGAAAAGATCCAATTCCAATTTAAAAAAAAATAATAGAGCATCACATATTAAAAACATGATGTGTGAGGGAGTTTTTTAGACAATACATAAAGTTTTAGTGATGGATTAAATTGATTTGGCTATAATTTTAGGCTGCCTGAGAAGGAATACAGCATTGTGATCCATAGAGGTGCATTACTAGATTTTGTCAGAAATGTCCAGTAATGTTAACAATTTAGTTACTCTCAGTTTTGTATACAAAATTATCAAATTAGGTATTGCGAATCCCCATTTTTATTTTGAATCTGAAGCTTATTCAAATGAACCTGAGGATTACTGATATTCTATACAGATGTCAAGAAACCCTCATTTGCTGATTAGAAGTCAAAAGAGATATGCACTATTGACTTGTCGTATATATATATATATATATATATATATATATATATATATATATATATATATATATATATATATATATATATATATATATATAGTTTCACTTCAGTATTTCGAGTTACTGAAAACTCGAACTTCATATGGTCGAGACCATATGATCGAATTTTCAGAAACTCGAAATTCCAAACTGAAATAAAAAAAAAAGTCAAACACATTGTTTCTGCAGAGGAGCAAGTCCCCCTGCACCTCACACTCCCCTACATAAATATACCAACTCCAACATTGCTCTACAGTGGGGAAAAGGGAAATCTCCCATTCAGTGCTATATGCAGAAGCGCAGAACAGGAGATTTCCCATTCCCTCGCAATAGTGTGATCACAGAGATGTTACATTGAAGTAGGAAGGGTGCAAGGAGACTTGCCCCCCTGCAAAAGCTTATATTAAACTAAATTTAAGTCTTTTTTTAACACATCACAATTTTGAGTTTCTGAAAACTCAATCATATGGTCTCCATATGAAGTTCGAGTTTTCAGTAACTCGACGTTCGGAAGTGAAACCATATATATATTCACTTTATATCCTAGAAATAAAGAAATATCGAAATTCAGTATTTCAAAGCTATAAAGTCGAATTTTTGAAACCACGAAAATTCAGAACTGAGAAATTCAAAATCTCGCACACTGGAGATTTTGAATTTCTCGCTTCTACTGCACACACACACACACACACACACACACACACACACACACACACACACACACACACACACACACACACACACACACACACACACAAAACATCCTCCCCACACACAAACACAAGCTCTTTACTATATAAAAGCAAAAGGGGGCAAGCTTCCCTGCACCCCCCATACCCCTCCTACTTAAATATTCTCACTCTGAGGTCACACTACACACAAACACACACAAAACACCACCATACAAGCTACATTCTCCTCGCACACACACATCACTGCAACAAAACACACTGACACATACCACAGCCCCTACCCAAAACCCTTAACACACACACACACACACAGTTACCTGAATCCATAACCACAGCGAAACCTCAGAAGCATGAAATTCAAAACATCTGGTATTTGAGGTTTTGAATTTCACGCTTCTGAGCTTTTGCTGTTCTCTGGATTCCACTTTATGGGCTCAAAATATTGAATTTCGATATTTCAATATTTTGAGCTTCTAAAGTGTATATATATATATATATATATATATATATATATATATATATATATATATATATATACACACACACACACACACACACACACACACACACACACACACACACACACACACACACACATATATATAAATGTAAACATGGGTCTACTTCATAACACTGAAATTTCATAATGTTGAATTTCATAACATTGAGACCATACCATCAACAATTCAAAACACTGAAAACCCAAAACACTGAAAACTCAGAACATTGAAAGTGTGCTTCATAACATTGAAAACTACATTGCACAAATAAATAAGATCCCCCTCCACCTACAACAATACCTAACTAACAAAACACACTTTCTACTATGTTTCTGCAGGGGGGCAAGCCCCCCTACACCTCCATGTGATTAGGAAATTAACTTTTTTCCACAGTAGTGCAATCTTGGAGTTGGTATATTTAATTTACTGGGGGGTGTGGGGGGAAGAACCCCCACATGGGGGGTGCAGGGGGGCTTGCCCCTTGCATAAACATAGTAGAAAGTGTATTAGTTAGGTGTTGTTATAGGTGGAGAGGATGTTATTTACATATACATTGTAGTTTTCAAATGTTATGAAGCACACTTTCAATGTTCTGAGTTTTCAATGTTTTGGGTTTTCAGAGTTTTGGGATTTAGATGTTTTGGTCTTAATGTTATGAAGTTCAACTTTATGAAATTTCAATGTTATGAAGCAGACCCGCATACACACAGACACTCACACACACACATATATATATGTATGTATATATATATATATATATATATATATATATATATATATATATATATATATACATACATATATCTCCACACGACACCAGCCTATTAGATTCCAGAAAAAGAAGACACCAGCCTGGTAGATTCCACAAAAAAAAAAAAAGGTGGTTGGAT
>NC_056728.1:659565103-659572603 GCF_019279795.1 Protopterus annectens
TTCTGCATTTCTGTGTGTTTCTATTTAAAAACAAAAAACAAAAAATATTCCTTGTTTTCCTGCCTCTCCTAAACTAGTTAGACCAGTTTACAGGCCTTGCTGTATCCTGGGCTGTGTTGCAGTTCCTGTGTTGTCCATTGCCTTACTTGGATAGAAGGAAGTTTCTTAGCTCACCAGTGGGGGTGGGGAGCCTTGAATAGCCTACCTGTCCTTGAGGGAAGTGACCTCAGCACAAGAAGCTGTAGTAATTGGTCATTTTGGACCATTTCTAGCTCTTTTGAAGTTCCCTGGTTAAAATCTGCCTCTGGCATTTTTTGAAGCCATATTGCTCAGACACAGCTCCACGTGGTCCTGTTGAGTCTTCCTGGCTACAGAGAACTGAAAAAAAGCGACTGCTTTCCTGATTAAGAATCCTGCTGTTTTTTATATTTGTTTTACCTTCTACTGCTTACCTAGAGCAAGCTTTAACTGTTTTCATAGTTATTTACTGCATTTTTTATTATCTGCACTTAAAAGTACATTTTAGTCTAAATTAGTCTAATTCAAGTCAAAAAGTGTTTGTTTGCTGTTTAATTTGTTTGGCTGCTCACTAAAGTGTGCTAGCCTGTACTACTGACTTATTGACTTTTCTGCATTTAGCGTGGAGTTGCCACTAGAGCACCATTGGGCAGCGCTGGTTAAACAAGGTTAAACTATTTCTGACTCCGTAAAGTCTGCTCTTCATTTTTTCCCTTAGAACTGCTCTACTTGTAATCTAAACAGTCTATTCTCTATCTGTAAAGCTCATCACTTGTTCCTAAAGCATTTTTTAGTCAGGTAAAGCACTTCTATATTATACAAAGTACTTCACTAGCTTAAAACCCCCTTGAGTACCCACTTCCCTATAGGTCCTTTCTGACTCAGTTACACAGCAAACTTTTTCATTTCTTCTAGCATGTCAAAGGGTCAGTTGCTAGCGTCCTCTCCTGCTCAGCTGGTGAATCTGGGAATATTGAGGCAATGTTACAATTGCCTCATGTACACAGACAACCCTCTCCTCCTCCCACAAAACACAAATACATGCGAGAGATGCAACTATATAGCCAAACTGGAGGCTGAGCTCTCTCAACTCAGGACTGGCAAAACCAGACAGTAGGAGAAGGTAACCACACACACCATAAACCCAGTCTCACATAGAACTATCACAACTACAAATCAAACACATAAACACACAAAGACATACTTGGAGGCACTGATCAAAAGTCTACCAAAACAGCAGAGGCCTCCAAAGCAGACATCCAAACAACTGCCACCTCATGACATAACACAAGCAACACATAGATCACAAAGTCAGTGTGCAAATCAGTCACAGCCCTTAAGGCCAAACACAATGCCAGACACACTTGTCATAGGTGACTCCATAGTCAGACAAACTGACGTCCCACTCACCAGACTGAACAAGGAGAGGGTCACAGTAAGCTGCCTGTCGGGCGCTAGAATCCGCCACATAACACAAGCACTCAGGTCACTCCACAGCAAGTACAAGTATGACTCAGTCATTGTCCATGCCGGTGTGAATGACCTGAGACATACCTCCCTGGACTACATGAAAAGAGACATAAAGGAACTCTCATATTATGTAGCCCAGGCTAGTATGACCCTGACCCTGAGCAGTATCCTACCTTCACCAAGAATGATGCCACAATACAGAGACAAAATGATCAGTTTTAATAATTGGCTTAATTTCTGGTGTCATTCTAAGGGGATCCAATGTCTGTCTGCCTGGAATGACATGCTTGACAAGCCATGCTGATTTGCATGGGACGGCTTGCACCTGTCACCCCTGGGTTTCTGGATATTGGCAAAGGCTCTTGCCACCCCCATAGTGCCTTTTTTAGACAAGGCTCAAATTCTAAACCCACCACCCTAGAAAACAATAATGGAAAAAAACTAAGGGTAATGCTGCTCAATGCCAGAAGTCTAAATCTCAAGATG
The DNA here is from genome assembly GCF_019279795.1 of Protopterus annectens. Lineage (NCBI taxonomy): Eukaryota > Metazoa > Chordata > Ceratodontiformes > Protopteridae > Protopterus > Protopterus annectens. The sequence goes on from NC_056728.1 coordinate 659,567,078, forward strand.
CATGCCCTTGAAGCCCTCCTCAGTATGGAGAACATTGATGTCTGTGCTGTGACTGAAACCTGGTTCAAGGCTCCTGAGAGCACCCCGGCACTATCAGGTTTTACCTCATATCATGCGTTCCGGTCCCAAAACTCGGACCGTACCACAAAAGCAGGGGGTGTATCCATATTCATCAAGGATACCCACACCTCCAGGCTGGTGGCAACTCACGAAGCATCAGAGACCATTCAGGTGCAATTAACCATAGGCAAAACTGCTCTACAGTTTGTAGCATGTTACAGGCCACCCTCTCAAACTCAGGAAACCCACACAGCCTTCCTGAAGACACTGGAGAGTATAAATGTCTCTCCAAACACCATCATATTGGGTGACTTCAACTACCCAAACATAGACTGGGAACATTACTCAAGCCCCAATACCCTAGCCCAAAGGTTCCTGGAGTTCATAAACTCAAATGCTATGGAACAACTTGTCACCATTCCCACAAGAGGTGAAAATATACTAGACCTGATCATCACAAACATGGGGACAAAATGCTCCACACCAGAAGTATATCCCTCATTAGTGAGATCAGACCATAAACTAATCTCACTTAAGATCCACATCCCGGCCCCACCCCCAACAAAAAAGACCACAGTGAAGAACTTCTCAAAAGCCAACTTCACACTTCTTAAGACTGGTGTGGTATCCTTCAAGGCCCCTGAGCCATTGGAAACCACAACCCATGCTGCTGAATCCCTTTCAAATGCTTTCTACGAGCACCTCCAGGATTGCATGGATCAAGCAATCCCAACTAAAATCAAGACCCTTTCCACCAAAGGCAAGCGCCCAATCTGGTGGACCCCAGCCATAAACAATCTTTACAACAAGAGGAGAAAGCTACTGCAAGATAGAGCAAAATCCCTAAAAGGGAAGACATCTCTGATCAATACTAGTAAAAAACTATGATCACTCATAAAATCATCCAAGGCCAACTTTGATAGAAAAATCGCCAAGGACTCAAAAGACAATCATAAGGCCTTCTTTAGCTATGTTAGAAATCTGGGTGGAAACTCCCAGATATGCTCAGAATTAGTCCAAAATGATACAAAAATCACTGAACCCACAGACCTTGCAAACATACTGGCAGACAGGTTCAGTGATAATTTCTCCCCTCCCACCCCCCCAAAAGGAGAAATATCTATCCCAGCAGAGTGTAGCCTCCCAATCATCTTAAATGCCCAGGTGAGAGCTGCTCTCTCTAAAGCTAAAAACACAGCATCAATGGGACCGGATGGTGTCCCCGGCTGTGTGCTACATGAACTCAATGAGGAACTAAACCCACGCATAAGGCTGCTGTTTAATCTTAGCCTTACCACAGGATACGTAACCAAAGAGTGGCGTACGGCAACTGTGGTCCCACTCCACAAAGGTGGTGCTTCTACGGACCATGGTAATTACCACCCCATAAACTTAACAAGCCTGGTCTGCAAAGCTATGGAGAGGATCATAATGGAACTCATAAATAAAGACATAGGGGACCTACAGACTTTGGATCCTACCCAATTCGGCTTTGTCAAGGGCAGATCATGCCTCTTGAACTTGGTCGACTTTTTTGAAACAGTCACCAAGGCCATTGATGAGGGTAAGGCAGTTCACACAGCCTACCTTGACCTTGCCCTCATGGGTATCATAGAAAAGCTCACCAGCTTAAATGTAAACCCATATGTCACAAGATGGGTTGCAAACTGGCTCAAGAACAGAACCCACAGGGTTAGAGTTGCTGGTGCCATGTCAGACTCCAAGCCGGTCACAAGCGGTGTCCCACAGGGCTCAGTCCTGGGCCCCCTCTTGTTCGGCATCTACTTTTCAGAAGTGCAGGCAAACATAGGAGGATTGTGGCTGACAAAGTTTGCAGATGACTGCAAACTGGGCGCCATAGTTGAAAATCCATCAGACACAGATATCCTTCAGAGAGGTCTCATAGAAATGGATAACTGGTGCCAGAGCCATGGCCTTAAGCTAAACGCCAAAAATGTATAGTCATACCCTTTGGTAAAAACAAGGTAACCCCAAGTTACCACATAGGTGGCAATCCATTAAGCACAGAAGAGGTTATCAGGGACCTGGGGACCCAAGTTGACAGTAACCTTTCTTTTGACACTCACATTGCCAAAGTGGTTAGGAGGACCTTCTACATTGCCCACCTGATTATGAAGGGATTCACATCCAGATCAAGGGAGGTCATTGTTCCCCTGTACTCTTCACTTATCAGACCAATGACTGAGTACAATGCCCCATTCGGAATGTATCTTACCCGACACCTGCAGCAATTGGAAAGACGCCAAAAGTTCCTCACCAAAAGGATAAAGGGGCTCAAAAATATGCCATATGCTGCCCGACTGGAGAAACTCCAGCTCTATTCAGTCACATACTGTCTGCTCAGAGGTGACCTGTGCCTGACATACAAGGCCATGTCCAACCCGGAATTAATGGACATGCTCCACCTCAAAAAATCCAAATCCACCAGAGCCACAAGAGCAAGAGACTTAAACCTCAACACGGATATAAATAGGACATGCTGGAGGGACAGATTCATCACCCAGAGACTCCCTATGCTGTGGAACAGAATCCCGGTCCATGTGAGACAGAGCACCTCACTGGCTCTGTTCAAGAGGAATCTTGACCAGTGGATGGGAGATCGTAGGTTTACCCCGGGGATCATCTCTGTATCACTGCTGGACAGAGGCACGGCAAACTAATGGGTATAGTATTCTTCAACCTAAGGGGTGGAGAAAGCCACACAACTCTGGCTAGGCTTATAAATGCCCTAGGGCAGATAGCCTAGTATGAACTTATGAACCTATGAACATATGAACTCAAGCACTGGATAGCAGTTATGCAGTATACAAAATTGTTCAAGACCTTTGACACTATTCTCCATGCAGACATTACTGACAGGTTCGTAAATCTGAATATAAATCAGTATGTTTTGCAATGGATAGCTTAATGGTGTTCTGAGATAACATGTAGTTTCAGATGCAGGTGTCACTTATGAAAGCAAACAAGTTTCTATGGTGTACCATAGGGCCCAATACTATGTTCTCTCTTATTAACCATCTATTTCTCAGACCTTCACCAACCTCTTAGCCTATGGCTATCTATAGTTTTGTAGGGAGCTGTAAACTGGATGTTGTTATTTGATCTTCTAATGACACACAGTTGCTGTAGAGTCAGTGTTAACAATCTCAATCTAAATGTGAAAAACATATTATAGTTCATTATGGTAAAAAAAAAAAAAAAATCACATATCATGTAGATGACACACCGCTACAATCAAACATTATTGCAAGGGATCTTTGTATTATTTTTAGTAAGTCCTTCTTGCTTGACTATCATGTCTCCATAGTCATTCATAAAGGCTTCTACATAGCTCATTTCATTTCTAAAGGCATCTCCTCTGGAGCCAAAGAAGACTCATTCCCCTTTATTCATATCTCATTAAATCCATTACTGAATATAATGCACCATTTGGCATGTAGTTATCTAAACATAAACCTCTGCTTCAGACACTTTAAAGACTTATAACTAAAATGATCAATGGTTTCAAAAATCTTAGTTATTAGGATTAATTGGCAAGCATCTCTCAGTTCTCAATATCTTATACCATTATCTGTGGAGATCAAATATCAGGTTAAGGAACTAAACCTTCATAAGACATGTTGGTGTGGTAGATTCGTATGCAAATATGTCCCTCATCTCTGTAACAAGTTACATGTCAAGTACAGTCGCACCATTCCCACCTTCAGGGTAAACTAAGAAAACAGCATAAGTGGCAACAAATTCTTCCTGAGTCAGTCTTATCTTGCCCACCTTGAGGTTGAAGGGAACATTTGAATATGGGTGTTTGACTAGCTTGTAATGGTCTGCAGACTCATTCCCTAGTACTTACTAATAACCTGTGAACAATAAAACAAGCACACATTTACATTCAAAGTGATAATACTTGATAAGTGCCAGCCCTTAAAGTCCTTCCTAGCTATGAAATAAATATCGCCTCCAATGGCGACTCAAGATGATGGTAATAAATTACTCAGATCTTATTTTTACACAGTGTTGGGTGAGCAGGCCTTGTTTAAAACTGCAAACATAAAGAAACACCAGCAGTAACACAGCTAGGAGATTTATTTAAGTAGAACAGTACAAACAGTACACAGTTTAGTGCTTTCAGGGATCAACCCCTTCATCAGACAACTGTTGAAATTCCACACTTCCTTAAATACTTGAAACAGTCACATGATAATGCAGGCAATTACCCTAATCACTGTTAATTAAAGAGAAACACAGTTGCCAATGCAGAATAAAAAATATAAAACTAAATAATGCAATAAGAATATCATAGATCACGCATTCCTTATCCAAGCTAATAATTCTGTTAAAACATGCATAGAAAAATATATAAAATATATCTATAAAAAATATATATATAAAATACATCTGACTTGATATCAATGAGTACATGTGCTAATGCATGCGCCTTGCTAAGAGTATATAGGCATAATATAAATAGCTAAAAATATATAAATGAATGCTAAAATATACTTAAGTATCGACGTACACATAAAACCAGCATATAGACATGCATAGGTATAAAATTATGAAATTGTAAAATATATATATATATATATATATATATATATATATATATATATATATATATATATATATATATATACTGGACGTGCCATAAAAAAACTCAATGCCTCAATGGTCGAGCTTTTAAAAACGGTTTAAGCGATACCATCTACAAATTTTTAGTTTTACAGATATTGTTTGAGAAACAGAGATGGGGTAATTCATCTAATGATACCAAAACTGCCGAACAGAGATGGATCATACGATTTAATGCAGATAAACCCCCGGGTTTGAATCAATTGTGTCGCTTAAACCGTTTTTAAAAGCTCGACCATTGAGGCATTAATTTTTTTGTATGGCACGTCCAGTATATATATATATATATATATATATATATATATATATATATATATATATATATATATTTACAATTTCATAATTTTATACTTATTCATGTCTATGTGCTGGTTTTATGTGTACATCGATACTTAAGTATATTTTAGCATTCATTTATATATTTTTCACTATTTATATTATGCCTATATACTCTTAGCAAGGCGCATGCATTAGCATATGTACTCATTGGTATCAAGTCAGATGTATTTTATATATATATATTTTTATAGATATATTTTATATATTTTTCTATGCATGTTTTAACAGAATTATTAGCTTGGATAAGGAATGTGTGATATATGATATTCTTATTGCATTATTTAGTTTTATATTTTTTATTCTGCATTGGCAACTGTATTTCTCTTTAATTAACAGTGATTAGGGTAATTGCCTGCATCATCATGTGACTGTTTCAAGTATTTAAGGAAGTGTGGAATTTCAACAGTTGTCTGATGAAGGGGTTGATCCCTGAAAGCGCTAACCTGTGTACTGTTTGTACTGTTCTACTTAAATAAA